>NC_057811.1:288577292-288687598 GCF_018294505.1 Triticum aestivum
GATTCGTCCGGCGCCGGGCGGACGTGTCCGGCGCGCGGAGGAAGTGGAAGACTAGGGTTTGGACCCGGATTTGGACGAGGAGGACATATTTATAGCTAGAGGGAACTAGGAGACTCCAAATGGAGTGCGGTTTTCGCCCACACAATCGTGATCCGACGCCGGAGAGCATGGAAGTGACTTAGATGGGTTATTGGGCTGTTTGGAGGGGGGTTTGGCTGCAACACACAAAAGGCCTTTGCGGTTACCCGGTTAACCGTTGGAGCATCAAACGACCTCCAAATGGAACGAAACTTGACAGGTGGTCTACCGGTGGTATACCAAGGCCACTTGGCAAACCTCGGTCCATTCCGAGAATGTTTAACACCCGCTCACGAAAAGAGACAAGAGGGGGTGTGCCGGTGCATGTGGGAGTGTCGGATTGCAAAACGGACAACGGGGAAAATGCTCGGATGCATGAGACGAACACGTATGCAAATGAGATGCACATGATGACATGATATGAGATGCATGACATGAAAAAAATGCAAAACGAAAGACAAAAACCCAACCACAGAGGGAATATCATAACACATAGCCAAAAATGGCAAGAGTTGGAGTTACAAATATGGAAAGTTACATCCGGGGTGTTACACTTGGCGTTTAAGTCTGGATCAAAACACTTCTAATGCAGTCTTCCAAAGGAGGCACCAGCCCCATTTGCCCTTAAATTATGAGCCCATGAATTTGTTCAACACACCAGGGGCAGGACCAAGTACTTCAGGAGCACCGGTTATACCCCCATCGGCTGAAGAGGTGCCCAGGAATAGGGCGGCGGCTCAGCCTCATCAGCCAGAGTCGGCCCGCAGGGGTGAACTAGTGCTAAACCCGCCTCAGGGCCAGAGCCCACCTCAGCGTTTCGCAACACCACCGGGTCACTTTTCTATCCTGGTGGATAACTGTTGGGGAACGTAGTAATTTCAAAAAAATTCCTACGCACACGCAAGATCATGGTGATGCATAGCAACGAGAGGGGAGAGTGTTGTCCACGTACCCTCGTAGACCGACAGCGGAAGCATTTATCACAACGCGGTTGATGTAGTCGTACGTCTTCACGATCCGACCGATCAAGTACCGAACGCACGACACCTCCGAGTTCAGCACACGTTCAGCTCGATGACGTCCCTCGAACTCCGATCCAACCGAGTGTTGAGGGAGAGTTTCGTCAGCACGATGGCGTGGTGACGATGTTGATGTTCTACCGACGCAGGGCTTCGCCTAAGCTCTGCAACGGTATTATCGAGGTGTAATATGGTGGAGGGGGCACCGCACACGGCTAAAATATCGTATATCAAGTGTGTTTAGAGGTGCCCCCTGCTCCCGTATATAAAGGAGCAAGGGGGAGGCCGGCTGCCCTAGGCGCGCCAAGGAGAGGGGGGGAGTCCTCCTCCTAGTAGGAGTAGGACTCCCCTGTCCTAGTCCAACTAGGAAAAGAGGGGGGGAAGGAAAGAGAGGGAGAGGGAGAGGGAAAGGGGGCTGCGCCCCCCTCTCCTAGTCCAACTAGGATTCCTCCTGGGAGGGGGCACGCCACCTCCTGGCTGCTGCCCTCTCTCTCCCCTCTAGGCCCACTAAGGCCCAATACTTCCTCGGGGGGTTCCGGTAACCCTCTGGCACTCCGGTTTAATCCGAAACTTCTCCGGAACACTTCCGGTGTCCGAATATAGTCGTCCAATATATCAATCTTTATGTCTCGACCATTTCGAGACTCCTCGTCATGTCCGTGATTACATCCGGGACTCCGAACAACCTTCGGTACATCAAAACATATAAACTCATAATATAACTGTCTTTTTTTTGAGGGAGAACGACAGTGGGAGAGGCTCCCACTGACTTTGTATTACTCACAAAGGAACAATTACATATGTGTTACAAAGGGTTTTGTGGCCCCCCGGCCATGCTAGTTATCCACGGTCTTAGTGGCCCAAGTTTACAATGTAATTAGACAGGAAAGGATGAAGATCCTCCCGGCAATTATGTGTTAGCAGCTCCAAGAGATGCTTGAATCTAGCTAGCCATGCTCCATGGGAGTGCTGAATCCCTCTAAAGTGTTGATTGTTTCTCTCCATACAAAGACTCCAAGCAGCCAGGAGAAAGATATCCATGAAGAGAGGTTGTCTCCAATTACCCCTACCTCCATGCAGAAGAGTCAATCTGTTATCAGTTGCCGGCCATGTCACTCCAACTACATCCCAGCAGTGTTGGCTAAAGGGGCAATTGAAGAACAGATGTTCCACCGTTTCCTCTGGAGGGTTTTGACAGAACATGCATGCATAGTTGCCCCCCACGACAACAAAGTGTCTGCGTTTGAGCATATTCCTGGTATTCAGGCGATCAACTAGGAGTAGCCATCCAAACATCTTGAATTTGATCGGGCTTTTAGCTTTCCAGAGCCATCCAAACGCCTCGTCTGCCACAACCTGTTTGTAGCAGTGATTATAGAACTTCTTGGACGAAAAACGCCCAAGCAAGCATTCCCAGACATCACTGTTATCGGCGGCCAGCCGATTTTGCGGCAACCCCTCCTGGATCTCTTTGATTTCTTCTCTCGCCTGGGTCGAGAGAGGGAGACTAAAAATCGTGGATGGGTCAGTTGCAGTAAGAACCTTAGCAATGGAATCATCCTTATTCAGACAAAATGAAAAGGCTCGTGGGTATATATCCATTAATGGGGAGTCTTGAGTATTATCAAACCAAGCATCTTTCCAGAACAGAGCACTAGAGCCATCCCCCGGGGTGACTTTAGTGATCCCTCGGAATATCCCACTGAGTTGCATCACATCTCTCCACCAGAAAGAACCCACTGCCTCAGATGCATGCGGTATCTTGTTTCTGTAGTAGGCATCCCAAACAAGCTCCACCCAGGGAACATCTTCATGATTATAGAATTTGAAAAGATGCTTTAGGAGGAGGGCTGCATTCTGTGTTTTAAGGTCAATCACACCAAGGCCTCCGCAGCGTTTTGGGCGGCAGACCAGCTCCCAAGCCGCAAGAGAGTTATTTTTGACCCCGTCGTCAGAGTTTTTAGCCCAGAGGCAATGTCTACGCAGCTTATCCAGATGTTCAATCACCTTTGGGTGTATCTTGATCGTGCACATTGCGTATATCAGCATCGAAGTCACAACTGAATTGACCAAGGTTAGTTTAGCTCCGGATGACATTAGTGACAGAGCAGTGGATGGCTTCCGTTCAACTGCATGAACTAGTGGCATAAGATCAAGGACACTGGGCCTCGTTGTGCCCATTGGCAGGCCGAGGTATGTGAAGGGCATGGAACCAACAGAGCAACCAAAAACCCCAGCCAGTTCACAAGCACGTCGGTGATCAATGTTAATGGGTATGAGAGTTGATTTCTGAAAATTGATCTTCAGTCCAATGGAAGTGGCATAATCTTCTAGGATAGCTTTCATACGGGCAGCCTGCACGGGACATGCCTGCATAACTAAAATCGTGTCGTCAGCGTATTGGACAACCGGGAAATCACCCGCCCTGTCACGAGGGAGAGGAAGATCAAGCAGCCCACGAGCAAAAGCATCGTTAACTGCTGCTTGGAGAAGATCAGCCGCAATGACAAAGATCAATGGTGAGAGAGGGTCCCCCTGGCGCACTCCACATTTACAGTTGAATTTTCGACCAGGGACTCCATTAAGAAGTACAGAAGAAACCCCCGAACCAAAAATCGTGTTCATCCATCCAAGCCATTTGTCATCAAAACCCATGTGTTTCATAATTTCCATCATGGGGGCGTGCTCAATAGTGTCAAACGCCTTGGCAAAGTCTAGCTTAAGGAGGATGTTTTCCCTCGCTGAGGTATGGCATTGATGTATGTATTCAAACGACCATGCTAGGCAATCCTGAATAGTCCTCCCTTTGAGAAAACCGTACTGATTTCTGTGTATGATCTTGAGGATGACTTTCTGTAGCCGATTTGCCAATAACTTAGTGATGATTTTCAGACAACAATTCAATAAAGTAATTGGTCTATAATCATTTGCAGTTTCTGGAGAGGAGTTCTTTGGGATCAATGTGATATACCCCTCGCTAATACTGGTTATATCTAGCCCTCCGGCATGAAATGCATGACACAACTCATAGAAGTCCGACTTGATGATCGGCCAGCAGCTCTTAAGGAAGCAACCATTAAAACCATCAGGACCTGGAGCCCGATCACTTGGCATTTCCTTAATGACAGTGTCAATCTCTTCTTTGGAAAAAGGTGCCGACAAGTGCTCCAGTCCCTCAAACCGACGGATGATTCTGGAAAGATCAAAGCGCATGTGAGTGGGTTTAGAGGAACCCAACCGTTCCTTATAGGTTCTGAACAACACCCCTTCCTTGCCAGCATGGTCATGCATTTCCACATCGCCATCATGAAGCATGGCGATAGAGTTATGTCTGTATCTCTCCGTGGCCAGAGATTGAAAGAGTTTGGTATTTTCATCCGCAAATCTGAAGAATCTGATCGTGCATCTTTTCCTCCAGTATTCATTCTGAAACTGTAACAATGTCTGCAAGTGAGATTTCAAAATTTTCCGGAAGTTTGATTCCTGGATAAATAGAGGTCTTTTGTCCTCGAGATTATCCATCGTAGCTAAAACTTCATTACAGTTTTGAATGATGATTTTCAGCTTTGAGATATCCCTGCTCCATCTCTTGAGATCATACCTCAGAGTTTTCAGCTTTTTACAAATGCGGGCGGCAGCGTTCGGTGCATGGCATGCCTTGGACCAAGAGGCGGCCACCACCTCCATAAACCCAGAATGGTTAATCCAAAAGTTCTCAAAACGGAAGAGTTTGGACTTGGGGATAGAGGACTCAATAGTAACCACACAGGGAGTATGATCGGACACTGGTTTTCCTAATGGCAAGACCATTGTATTTGGAAACGAAGTGGTCCAGCAAGAGGACGAGAAGAACCAGTCAAACTGTTCAAGTAAGGGGTCGTCTTGCATATTACTCCAGGTATATGATCGACCCTTCACAGGTAACTCCATCAGAGATTGCAATCTAATGATTTCATTAAAAAGCAACATGTCTGCAGCGTCACCCCCAGGTTTGTTTCTGTTAGTCGTGGAACGAATAAAGTTGAAGTCACAGAGGATTAACCAGTTCTCATCATCAGGTATATGTAGGTCGAATAACCAAGTAGTAAAATCCACCCGACGCTGACCAGAACATGGACCGTAGACATTGATCAATTTCCACGAGTCATTGGATTGTGTAGCAACAAAGGAGACACCCACAGCAAACGAATCAACGTACCAAGGGGTGCCCACAAACACGGAGCTATTCCAGATAATAATAAGACCACCCAAGGCACCCACAGATGGAGCAAACACAAATTTATCAAACCGCTTAGGGCAGAAAGTTTTAATAAACGCCAGATCAAAAGATTCACGCTTAGTTTCCTGGATACATATCACAGAGCAACCACTAGTGTCGATAGTATTTCGGAGAGCCAAAGTTTTAGCATCAGAGTTGATGCCCCGGATGTTCCACGACAAAACATTCCACGATTTATTCATGAGCCAGCAGAAGTTCAGTCTCCGGCTCCCGTGGACGAGCGCTGATCATCCAGCAGCTTCTCGGGGGAAAGAGCCTCCTGCGCAATCCCGAAGCGTTTGCCCATCTGTTGTAGATCTTCTATCGTCATAGGAGGGGGGCAATCATCAGACCGAACCTGCACGGGGGCAGCAGCCAAAGAAACAGCTGTGATAAAAGAAGTTTCACGTGGTTTCACCCATGACTTAGAGCGTTTGATGTCAGAGACGTGGTTGATCTTGAAACCATCATACTTAGTAGAACGAGTACTTCTTCTGACAGTAGTAGTGTCAAGGGGCACAAGCACATTGCGGGACTGAGGTGCATTATAAAGAGAAGTAGAAGCAATCACCTGAAGAGCCGACTCTTGAACAGACAAGGTCACTGGATGTAACGCTGCCTCGTGAGGGGCAAGTCTTGGAATCTCCTTAAGACCAGGAGAACAAGCCGCCCTCCCCCACTCAGAGCCAAACGCTGAAGATCTGCATTCAGTGGCCTCCTGCAGCCAAGACGATGGGATGATGGCAGCCCCCATCTGAAAGATTGAACTGAACACCTCTGTCAGAACATCACGCTCTGGGACTATGCCTTCCAGCCAGGTAGACACAACAACATTCAACTGGTTCTGAAGAAACTTGAAAGGATTGAGGGGAAACATAACAGCCTCAGAAGTCTGAAAGGCTAGGGCTGGCGTGTATATGCGTTTAAGCATCTCTCCCATCCAGAGCAACAAATCATGGTCGACAGTCACAAAGAAACTAGCTGAGTTTCCTCCAGCTCTGACGAACGCAAGGCGTGTAGTAGGATTCCCAAGCACAAAACCATCCGCCAGAGCTTCCACCGCTTGAAACTCTAAGTCAGAAGACCAAACATCCGACAGATTATCCTGGATATTGGTTTCAGGATCCACCCCATCCATCAGAGACGGTCCATCGTACTGGAAGAACGTTATGAAGCTGAACCCTGTGTATGGCGGAGGAACCACAGGCCACAAAGGCCAACCATTATCCTGGAGTTGCACCTGGGCCGGTTCTGGGGCGTGCCATGCCGCTTCATTCAGAGCCTCTTGTGCAGCCATCTCATCGATTCGTGCTTGCTGCATGAGGGTGTAGTAGGGAAGCTCATAAGGGTGGGGTGATGCATTCAGAAGCGGAGGAGCATCTTCATTGCCAACCAAATTAGGAATAGTATTCCTGCCATTCAGAACATACACTGGTACAGACCAGGATCGAGCAAGCCCTGGCAGCAAACCAACCCTGGTAACTAACAAACTATGTGGCACTTCAGCCACATCTTTGATATGGCATTTAACCAGAACACAAGCTTTGTTGAATCCCGGACGTGGCCACACCAGGAGCTTTCCAAAGTTAGAAACAGCCTTGTGAATATAATGCTCAGTCTGGTAATCCATAGGGAAAGCTAGTAACATAACCCAAACCTCATATTCAAAAGCAGGCATGCGCATATTGAGACCTTCATCATGAGGTACCAGAGAAAAAGTAGAATCCTCAGACAGAGCGTGAGGTCCCTCCCTAATTGCAGCATCCCGACTCTCCATATCCGCAAAAACCACACAGCCAATTCCTAATGGGTAAATAAAATCATCCACCAAATCATACTCTAGATCCCCAGTAATGGTGCGACAGACCTCGGCTAACCAGAGCTCCTTTTGATGATTAGGGACTGGAGGATGGACTGTAACAATGGCATAGCTGTCATGGTTGAGGGGCGGATCATCGACCACCATGACATGGCGCTGAACGCGATGAGCAGGGCCACGGTCGAAGGTCGATCCGACCGGGGCGAAGGCGAACGGGCGCACTGGAAAGTTCGCCATAGCTGGAGCTGTCGGAGATGTGGAATCCGCCGAGAGAGGAATCGCCGATGACGGACAGCAAGAAATCGGTGGGAGCGGGGGCAATGAAGGTTGGGGTGATGAGCTCGAGGACGCCGGCTGTCGCGATTGGGGTTTTTGGCAGGCTGAAGTGACAACACCTTGATCAGGGAGACGTATCGTCAAGCGTTGAGCGGTGGCCACTTCCGAGGAGCGTGGGATTTTCTGTTTCTGTTTCCAAATCCAACGGGCCCGCGTATCCCTCGCCACACGGGCCATACCAACAACCATAGAATTACCAAACACAGACGCCTCCAGCTCACCCCGAGGCAGGATCCTCTCAGATTTTGTTACTGGTAAAGATTTTTGTGCCCAAACCAAATGAGGTAAAGCATGGCAATAGCTGGGCTTACGGGCCACATGACCCAGGCGGTGGCAAAACGGGCAGCGACGAAGCCCAGGACAAAGGCTAGTCATGTGATCCAGTGCAGAACACGCATTGCATGGATGGCCTAAAGGGTCCGGGCCCACTTTGCATGGCATATGACAGTTGAGCTTATTACGTGGAGAAACACAGGATCCATGCACAGAAACATCCCCACAAGGTTGATAAGAGATCTCAGTGCAACAATCAGCAACATGACCAAGCCGATCATAAAGAACAAAGCTTAAGTCGCTTATATATATAATCTTTGGTGGGAACTAAAGATATTTGTACCATTTGCTGAACACTGTCATTATCATAACCAGCCTGCCATCCATCCAATATGGAATAAAGAATATCATCCGGAATGGAATCCCATAAACCCCGAACAAACAACTCACCTCGAAAAGAAGGTAACTTGGCCGGAATATCGGAGGAAATAGGTACGGATATGGATCCAAACCGAAAATTATCCTGAGAAACCGGAGCCCGAAAACTACCAAAAGAGAGCACGGTCGGGGGCTCGCCGGAATGCAAATCCGTCGGCGGCGGGATCAAACCCAATTTCTGAAACACTGGAATAGATGCAGGATCCATATTCATATTTTGTTGAGATGATAACCATTTAGATTTGATCGCCGGACCAGGTGAAGAAGCCAAACCAGTCAACTCAGTATCCGTATGCCATGATTGAATCCTTGGGCGCGTGTTCATACCACGATGCAAATGAAAGTGACAAATAAAGTCCAGCCAAATACGGTCCCGTAGCCCAAATATAAAATGTCCCACTCGATTAGATGCCACAGAGAACCGGAAATGACGATCACTCAAGCGAATGACATTGAAACCCGCACCAAGCCCTCCAATACAAGACTGAAGAGCCAAACCAACCGAATCCACCGAGAGGGGAAAAGAGGCTGAGGAGAAGGAAACTTCAAGGAAGAATTCCTTGGAGCCGGAGTTGGGGACGAAATGGACCGTAGATCCAAACCTTGCACGCACCTGTGCCTCAACCTTAAGGCCGGGGGAGAAGTCCCAATGGAGGAGGCCATCCATTGGGATCGCCAGGAGGAGATCGTAGGGTTAAACCCTAGAATCACCATCGTAGTCGCCTGAGGTGGAGAGGAGGGAGGTCGCCATCGACTGTGGCATTAGAGACTGTCGCATTCATTCTGGGGTTATCAGACTAATCCCATGTTGAACAAGTCAATGAGCTTGTAATCCATGTAGTCTTCTGATGGTGTGGGCCATAACTGTCATCGTAACTTTAAGCGTGCGGACCCTACGGGTTCGAGAACTATGTAGACATGACCGAGAGACCTCTCCGGTCAATAACCAATAGCGGAACCTGGATGCTCATATTGGTTCCTACATATTCTACGAAGATCTTTATCGGTCAGACCGCATAACAACATACGTTGTTCCTTTTGTCATCGGTATGTTACTTGCCCGAGATTCGATCGTCGGTATCTCGATACCTAGTTCAATCTCATTACCGGCAAGTCTCTTTACTTGTTCCGTAATACATGATCCCGCAACTAACTCATTAGTCACAATGCTTGCAAGGCTTATAGTGATGTGCATTACTGAGTGGGCCCAGAGATACCTCTCCGACAATCGGAGTGACAAATCCTAATCTCGAAATACGCCAACCCAACAAGTACCTTTGGAGACACCTGTAGAGCACCTTTATAATCACCCATTTACGTTGTGACGTTTGGTAGCACACAAAGTGTTCCTCTGGTAAACGGGAGTTGCATAATCTCATAGTCATAGGAACATGTATAAGTCATGAAGAAAGCAATAGCAACATACTAAACGATCGGGTGCTAAGCTAACGGAATGGGTCAAGTCAATCACGTCATTCTCCTAATGAGGTGATCCCGTTAATCAAATGACAACTCATGTCTATGGCTAGGAAACATAACCATCTTTGATTAACGAGCTAGTCAAGTAGAGGCATACTAGTGACACTCTGTTTGTCTATGTATTCACACATGTATTATGTTTCCGGTTAATACAATTCTAGCATGAATAATAAACATTTATCATGATATAAGGAAATAAATAATACTTTATTATTGCCTCTAGGGCATATTTCCTTCAATAACATAGTAGCAGCGGCCACCTGGCTCAACGCGCTCCCTTTTACTGGTGAGTCGCCCATCATGGTGGAAGCGATGAATGCCATTGAACTTATTCAAATGGCGATTGCACAACAAGAGAAGTATTCATACAGTCGTCATCGTGTGTACTCAACTCCCCTCCCGAGACGTAGTTACAGCCGGCATGTTGAGTCGCCCACGGTCACCAACAATGAGCGACGTCGTAACCTGCCCCATGATAGCACGCCCCTTAATCCGAGGACTGATGCTCAAGCAATTGTGGATGATACAAGAGCCCGTCGCGGGGCAGAGGCAGTAAACCAGGGGGCTTATCAGCCGCCCCCTGTGATTCCTTCAGCCTCGGTAGGAGCAGGGTCGAGTGCCAGAACTATTGGAGTACCGTGCCTAGTGCCGGCTTTACGTAACGAGCGCTTGCCAAAGGATTTTAAAGGCCCTCGCAAGGTGCCCAATTACATGGCAGATCTCCCTCTAGAGGCTTGGATTGAAAGTTACGAGCTAGCCATGGAGATGTTGGATGTCAGTGAGGCAGTATGTGCTAAGTATTTCACTATGATGTTGGAGGGGCCGGCTAGCACATGGCTGAAGAGCCTGCCCCCAATTCCATAAATACCTGTACAGAGTTGAAGGAGCGCTTCATCCAGAATTTTCAAGGCACTTGCAAGCAGCCGATGACAATTGTGGATCTACAACACTGTGTGCAGCGCAAAGATGAGTCGGCCCATCATTGGGTCCGCCGGGTTGCGGCTATCATTCATTCTTCATATATCATTGGGGTGGCTCAAGCTGTGTTGCTTTTGGAGAAAAATTGTCACTTTTAGCCTTTGGTGCAGAAACTAGGGCGGCTCAAACGCAAGTGCACGGACATGGGTAAGCTCATGGATGTACTAACCAGGTATTTTGACTCTGGCGGTACAAAGGATCCGGGTTCTGATGATGATAAATCTGGTAAGGGCAAGAAAACGACAGTGGCAAGGGCCAGCAGCAACATGCCTCGGCTCAGAATGGTAATCAGAATAACCATGTCAACGGTGGAAAGCGCAAATACCTTGACGACGGGTCAGACTTTGTGGCTAACACCAACGCCGGATTTAAGAATCAACGTCTGTCACATCCTAGCTAGTTCATGCATTAGAGTGTTGTATCATGTCTACTTTTCACAGAAACTTGAAATGGGGATGCCAGAAACCCCCAGCACCCCCCCGAACACAACTAGGGTTTACTAAAATCCTTTTTAATGAACCTGAAATGCCCTCCATAAATGTTCACCATCTTTGGTCCTGGCTAAAACCTCTGCCAAAAATGGTTTCATATTTTTG
This sequence comes from Triticum aestivum, assembly GCF_018294505.1. Taxonomy (NCBI): domain Eukaryota; kingdom Viridiplantae; phylum Streptophyta; class Magnoliopsida; order Poales; family Poaceae; genus Triticum; species Triticum aestivum. The sequence continues at coordinate 288,588,567 of NC_057811.1, forward strand.
GAGGCCATTCTGGATTTTTGCACCAAGCCATAAGTATTTGCATTTGGGCAATTTAAATCTATAAATATTTTTAAATGCCCAAATAATCTTGAAGGTATTTTTAGGCTGCTGAGAATAATTTCAAAGGTGCCTCTGAATATTTTCAGGATTTTCCTAAATGGAATAGTACTTCTACTATTTCAAAACACAGAACAGAAATAAATAAAAAGGAAAAAACAGAAAGCAGAGAGGAACTTACCTGGCAGCCCACCTGGCGGCCCAGCACTGTGCTGGCCCATGGCCAGTCAGCTGCTTGCTCTCGCCAGAGCAGGCAGAGAGGTGACGCCGGCGTGCGCGAGCTCGCCACGGCGCCACCTGCTTGCCGCCTCGCCCGTGGACGAGCTGGACGACCTCCACGACGCGCCCCCGAGCCCCTGGACACCCCCTTTCTCCCCCATCGCCTCTCCCTCGCCTTCCTCCACCATGGCCGACGCAGCCGCTGCCACCTCGCTGGAGTAGCCGTAGCCACCGTCGTCCTCGCGCCGCCCCACCGTGTCCAGCAGCTCCACCGTCGCCTTCTCCTTCGAGCAGTCGAGCCCCGAGCGCTCGCTTGCCCCGAAGCCACTGCTTCGACCTCGCCTTCGCCGCCCACCGCCGGAGATCCCCTCCGCCGTCACCACCGCAGCAGTTCGCCCCCGACCTCGCCGTCCGCTTCGTCGCAACCACCGTGAGCCTGGCCACCTCTCTATCCTCTCCATTCTCCCTCTCGAGCTCCGTAGCCACTGCACGTAGCTCACCCGCACGCGTCGCCGCCGAGCTCGTCGCCGCCGAGGCTCCGGCCATCCAACGGTCGCACCACCATGGCCGTTAGCTTCACTGCATCGCCAGGAGCCCGTAGCACCATCGCACGCCCCTCGCCGTGCTCTCTAGCGACGGGTTCGACTACACCCGTACCCCGGCAACCGCACGGCTCGTCGCCGGCGTCGATTCCGGCGACCCCGAGCTCCACCTCCACCACCAATCGACGCGGGTTGCTCCCAGCTATGCGTAGGTGCTCTCCGCCGCCCATTTGGTCGCCGGAGCACGGATCCCGCACCCCACCGCCGCGTCTGGACGTCGCCGGCGGCTAAACGCCGGCGAGTCAGCGTGGTTTGACCACGGGTTGACTCCCCATAGTCACTGACAAGTGGGGCCCGCCCGCTAATTAACCTGGGTTAGATTTAAGTTAATCCTAATTAGTTAATTATCTAACAGTGACACTGACACAGGGGACCCACACGTCAGGTTTGACCTGGACGACTCCGTTGACCGCTGACGTCATCATGACACACTGCTGACGTAATAAGTAACTTAATTACTGGAATTATTCTTATACAGGAAATTCCAGAAATTATCACAAACTTCAAAAAATCATAGAAAATAATCTATAGCTCAGAATGAAAAGATTTATATATGAAAAATGATCAGAAAAATCCATTCTATCCATCTGTACTGGTTTCATGCATGTTTAAGCAAGTTAACCTACTGTTTAATGCAGAACAAGATAAAGCACTAACATGGGCCATTTATGAACTTGGAATTTGAATCTTTGATTCAAAATAGTCCAAACCCATCTGGTCTTAGTTGCATTAGCCAAATACAACCATTTTGCCGTGTCTCATGCATGCATCATATTGTTGCACTTGCTTGGTGTTGATCGTGCTTCGTTGTGTTCATCGTGGTAGGTCCTGCCTCCGAGGATATTCACGAGTATCCAATTGAAGGGCAGTATCCCACCACCACTCTGTCAGGCAAGCAACCCGTTGATCATTTCGATACAAACCCATCTTCTCGCTTCTGCTCTCATTTACTGCATTAAGACAACGCGATTCAAACTGCTGTGTGTTGCGGTAGTTGAACCCACTTTCCTTTGCATGACCTGTCATTGCCACAGTAACTAGATGAAACCCACTAGCATGTGTAGGAGTTGATTGAGCCATGTTGTGTTCCTACAATGCTATGCTTGCTACGCTTAGAGTCGTGTCAGGTCTGGCTCATCAGGGTGATGAACTAGAGTGAAAACGTGTGTCGGTAATGAGAGTGAGGTGTTGAATACGATTTGGTAAAGGTATCGATGGGAGGCCATGTAGGAGTACATGGTGGGTTGTTTCATTGAGACCCTCCCTAAGAACTGAGATCTGTATGCGTGATTTAAGATTCAGCTACTACCACGCGTTGGGCCCGAAACCAATGGACCCCCTCGGCTTCTTAATCACCCTTGTCCTCTGTCCAGGAGTTGCACGTAGTTTCTGGTGTTTGTAGTAAGCTGGAGGCCGTGGACAGCGCTGACCAAGGGGTGGGCTATGATGCGGTAGGCTCGTGGCACGGTGTACCGAGTCGCCCGTTTGGTGTCCGGGAACCCTGCACACATCGTTTGGGGCCGTATGTGGAAACCTCGGCCGGACTCCCTGCGGATGGGACCTGAATAGGCGATAAACCTGGACTAGAGACTTGAGTGCTTGGGTAGGCTGTGGCCGACACCCACGTTGGGCTTCCGCTTGAAGGTTGCCGAGTACACGTCGTGTAGCGACGGTAAGTGGTGAGAACGTGTGTGACGAAGTACACCCCTGCAGGGTATAAAACTATTCGAATAGCCGCGTCCGCGGTAAAGGACTACTTGGTCGCCTATGCAGTTCATAGACAAGTAAATGGATACTATTAAAAGCCTCAAGATAAGTGTGAGTACCGCGGATGGCCCTCTCGTGGGATGACGAGGGAGGATCCACGGTGGAGTATTGAAATGGTGTTTAGTGGACTCGTGTACGAAAACTATTCCACAAGTGGTGTCTCGTAGGATAGCTTAGCCAAGAGTCAAAGCTGGCTTGCTGCAATAACTCCACTACCTTCTTGAGAATGAACATGTATAGTAGGATCTGTTGTAAGACTTGCCGAGTACCTTTGTACTCATGTTGCTTCAATTACTATTTTCAGACGACAACACCGCCCCTTCCGATGGGTTCTATGTAGAACTCGACGACGACGAGTGACTTGCCACCCAGGTGGTGATCTAGGCTTGTGAAGGGCCTACGTAGATAGACAGGCTTCGTCAAGCCTTCTTTCTTTCTAGTGTCTGTACCCAGACAAGTTGCTTCCGCATGTGCTTGTATGATTGTATGACTTGAGTGTCGGGTCTTGTGACCCCTATCTGTATGAACAAGTTATGTAAGGCTCTCCGGAGCCCTTTAAATAAAGTACTTTGAGTTGTAGAGTTTTGTTGTGATGCCATGTTGTATTTGCACATATCGAGCATATTGTGTGTATGATTGAAATGCTTGGTATGTGTGGGATCCGACAATCTAGTTGTTTATCCTTGGCAGCCTCTCTTATGGGGAAATGTAGTCTAGTGCCTCCTTGAGCCATAGTAGTCCGCTACAGCCCGGTTCACGGGAGTCCTGCTAGCCCAGCACTACTGCTCTGGACACTTGACTGGCCGGCATGTGATTCATATCGTTCCTGTGTCTGTCCCTTCGGGGAAATGTCACGCGGTGACATCCGGAGTCCTGCCTAGCCTGCTACAGCCCGGGTTCCCGGAGTCCTGTTAGCCCAGTGCTACAGCCCGGATTCACACGCTGCTGACCGACACGTTCGATGTTGATTCATGTATGCCTGTCCCCATACGTTAGTGCCGCTTTGGGTTCACGACTAGCCATGTCGGCCCGGGTTCTCTGTCATATGGATGCTAGCGACATTGTCATATACGTGAGCCAAAAGGCGCAAACGGTCCCGGGCCATGGTAAGGCGACACCCGTGGGAGTACCGTGCGTGAGGCCGCAATGTGATATGAGGTGTTACAGGCTAGATCGGTGTGACTTAGAATCGGGGTCCTGACAGCGTTGGCATCAGAGCCGGACTGCCTGTAGGTGCGTTAAGCCAAACTGATCGATGTCGAGTCTAGAAATGCTTTAGTTATATGTACGGGAATTGATTGTGGGAGGGAACGTAAGGCGCTTTTACTCCTTTACCTCATGCCCTCTGATCTGAGTCATTCTCTTCTCATTCTACGTGGGTTAAGGACTAGGCTCTCTTCTCTCTATCAGTTTCACGTGTTACTAATCCGTAGTAACTTATAGGATTGTTGGTTCCATGCTTCGGTTCAGTTTCTACTACCTTAGTATGTTGTCGGTTGAACCAGAACCTTGATATGATGTTGTTGAGTGGTATTGCAAACTGTTGCAAATGTCTCAAATCTTTTTCCGAGCATTTACAGCCGTTATGCTGTCCGATTTTTCCTAGAAATACTAATGCCTTGCATTATTCCGTGCTTTCAGATGGCCACCCGTTCCCAGAATCAAGTGGTTCGTCTGACCCGGTGCCTCGATGTACCTGGTCACACGGCCATGCTAGTTCGAGTGATGGTTGAGATAGGCTATCGTTGGTATCCCGAGTATACCGTCGAGGAGCAGTTTTGAGACTTTAATCAAAGCCAATATTTTTGCACAGTCAGGATTTACCCTTCCTATCCTGGAGCTACTGAACCCCTCCATTGCTCTTATGGACTTGGGGTTACCATCGAGATGTCCGTGAAGGACGCAGCTTACTCGATGATGACTATCATGCAAGCCAGAACTGCCTTGCTTCAGAACACTGACTTCCGCTATATGCGAGCATCACTCCCTGGGGCACAGGGGTACTATCAGGCTACCTACTGTGATCCTACCCATGAGGATTCACTACTCCGCACCACCACCGAGATGCTTGAGGACAAGGACCGTGAGAATCATGCCTTGCGAATGGAGCTCTTTAATGCCCGTTCTGATCACTGGGCCACTCTGACACGGTTTGCACCTGCCGTGCAGGCCGGGTATATGGACATGAGGGACTTGTACCCCGTGCGGTCTGGTCTGCCAGAATGTATGGAATGGCGTGATGTAGGAGGCATCACCCCTCCTCGTGGACCCCGTCTGCCACCGTTTGTTGGACCAAGGCCACACCCGAGTCCTTATGGACCGCAAGCTCCACAGGACCGACTGTTTCCAGATGATCATGTTCAGCTCCCAGGTCATGGTGGTGACTTCTATGAAGATTACTACGGAGACGTCTGAGTTGGTAGTAGATCCGCTAGTATTGTAACAGTTGTATTCCCCACAGTCCTGCGTGTCTTGTGGGATACAACTTGGTGTGTATCACGTTCCGGAGGTGTAGAAAAATAATGTATAGGAGCTTGGAATGCCTCTGATGAGATGTATCGTCTTTCATCGTAGCTGTACTCTAGCCTGGGCTTGTACTAAACTATGTATGGTGTGTATGAACGTTGGTATATATATGTCAGTTTCTATATTACCATGTCATAGTGATGATCATCTCCGCATTCCATGTTATCCATTACATTCCGCATTTCCCTGCCAAGATTTAGCCATCCTTGTCTAAACCGTTGTTTTGTTTCTCCTAGGATGGTTAACACCCGCAACAACCCTGTTGTCCAGGCGCAGGGTGAAGCCAATGCAGTTAGGGGGGAGAATCTGCCTCAACCGCCTTCTCTGGCCGAAGTCATGCTGGAGGCAGAAAGAAATAAGCGTGAGACTAACCGCTTGCTAGAGCGAATTGAGCAGAATACTGCACGTCATCAGAGGAACGACTTGGTGTCCATCAATGACTTTATCAAGTTGTACCCACCGAAGTTTAACCATTCCGTCGAGCCCCTCGATGCGGATGATTGGCTTTGCAGCATCACCCATAAGCTACGTTCTGCCAACGTAGCCGAAGCTGATAAGGTTACCTACGCTGCCTATCACCTCGAAGGCCCTGCTAGCCTCTGGTGGGAAAACTTTGAGGCTATGCGCCCAGCCGGCCAAATCACTACTTGGGCTGAATTCAGTGAGGCTTTCCGTGAGCATCATATTCCGGAGGGTCTCATAGATCGTAAGCGGGAAGAATTCTGCAACTTCACCCAAGGCAGACTGACCGTGGATGCATACAACCGTGAGTTTGGAAATCTAGCACGCTATGCTCCTGAAGAGGTATCCACCGACGCCAAGAAGTAGGCAAGGTTCCGCAAGGGACTTAGCCCCGAGCTTCGCCGTGATCTTCGTCTGCACGAGTGCACCTCTTTCCAGAAATTGGTCAATAAGGCCATCAGTGCCGAGACAGGACAGACTGACTATGACGCTACACGCAAGCACTCTCGCGATTTTGGTTCCTCATCCGGCTCCGGATCTCAGAAGCGCCGGGTCTGGATTCCAAACACTGCTCTGCCACCTAGGTTCACTCCGAGGCCATCCTTCGAGGCGCCTCGCCCCAACCAGCAGTATGCACCGCCCAAGGTCTATGGTGGCCCCGCTGCTAATGCTGCTCCACGCCCCAATGTTGTGACATGCTTCAAGTGTGGAGAAACGGGTCACTATTTGCGCGAGTGCCCCCGAAACAACCCCAATCAACCTGGACAGTCCGTTGGCCGTGGTAAGCCAGCAGGAAAGACCTACTACGCCAAGCCAGCCACCACTGCACGTGGCCATGTCAACTATGTTTCAGCTGAAGAAACTCATGAGGATCCCAACGTCGTCCTTGGTACGCTCCTTGTTAATTGCCATCCGGCAACTGTTCTTTTCGATACTGGAGCATCTCATTCATTTATCTCTGAGAGCTATGCTCGATTGCACAACACCACATTTTGTGACATGCCCACCTCCATGGTAATCCAAACCCCTGGTTCTAAATGGCAAACCTCCAGGATAAGCCATGGAAATGAAATTCTTGTCGACAGATTGGTCTTCCTAGCATCACTAATAGCTCTCAAGTCCTCGGACATAAACATCATCTTGGGTATGGACTGGATGTCAGCCCATTATGCTAAGATTGATTGCTCTACTCGAACTGTTCAACTCACCCATCCGTCGGGCAAGACAGTCAATGTTTTGACCCGAGTGTCTAAGCGTCAGCTTTACTCATTAAATGCCAACCCTCTTCCAGACCTTGAAGATGTTCTGGTAGTCCGTGACTTCCCGGATGTCTTCCCAGAAGAACTGCCAGGTATTCCACCTGACAGGGATGTCGAGTTCGTGATAGACCTTGTTCCAGGAACCGTCCCAATCTCTAGAAGACCCTATAAGATGGCACCCCTAGAACTAGCCGAGCTTAAGAAACAACTCGATGAGTCCTTGAAAAAGGGTTTCATCCGTCCTAGTTCTTCTCCGTGGGCTTGCCCCGTCCTCTTCGTCAAGAAGAAGGATGGTATGGATCAGATGGTTGTAGATTACCGACCCGTCAACCTAGTCACTATCAAGAACAAGTATCCGCTCCCTAGGATCAACGATCTGTATGACCAGCTCGCTGGATCCTCAGTCTTCTCTAAAATGGATTTGAGGTTGGGCTACCATCAAATCAAAATCAAGAACGGGGACATTCCTAAAATGGCCTTTGTTACTCGTTATGGCCAATACGAGTACACCGTCATGTCCTTCGGTTTAACCAATGCTCCAGCCACCTTCTCTCGGTTAATGAACTCAATCTTCATGGAGTATTTGGATAAATTCGTCGTAGTATACCTCGATGATATACTCATCTACTCCAAGAATGAGGAAGAACATGCCGAGCATCTAAGGCTAGTATTGACGAAACTTCGAGAGCATCGCCTTTATGCAAAATTCTCTAAGTGTGAATTCTGGTTACCAGAAGTGACCTATCTAGGCCATGTAATCTCTAGTAAGGGTATTGCTGTCAATCCCGAGCGAGTTCAAGCCGTCCTTGACTGGACTCCACCTGAATCGGTCAAGCAAGTTCAGAGTTTCCTTGGCTTAGCGAGCTACTGTCGCCGCTTCGTCGAAAATTTCTCCAAGGTTGCTAAACCTCTAACTGAACTCCTCAAGAAAGATAAAAAGTTCGAGTGGACCCCACAGTGCAAGTTCAGCTTTCAGGAACTGAAAAGACGCCTGACATCTGCTCCCGTACTCATACCACCAGATTTCTCTAAGGACTTTGTTATCTATTGCGACGCCTTGCGACAAGGACTAGGTTGCATACTCATGCAAGATCGTCACGTGATTGCCTACGCTTCCCGACAGTTGCGTCCACATGAGGATAACTATCCCACACATGATCTAGAGCTTGCAGCTGTAGTCCATGCACTCAAAACATGGCGACATTATCTTCTCGGTAATCGTTGCGAGATTTTCACTGATCACCAAAGTCTGAAATACATCTTCACCCAACCGGATTTGAATCTCAGGCAAAGACGTTGGGTCGAGTTGATCACAGATTACGACTTAGGAATAACTTACACCCTGGGCAAAGCCAACGTCATGGCTGATGCGCTAAGCCGTAAATCTTACTGTAACAACTTGATGTTACAACAAAGTCAACCACTTCTCCACGAGGAATTCTGTAAGCTTAACCTTCACATTGTTCCTCGAGGGTTCCTATCCACCCTGGTGGCGAAACCTACCCTTACGGATCAGATCATCAAAGCTCAGAAGGTAGATCCGGGGATCTCCCGTATTAAAAGAAACATCAAGAAAGGAGTTGCGGATTGTTTCTCCGTTGATGACCAAGGTGTTGTGTTCTTTGGAGACCGCCTAGTGGTTCCCAAGGTACGCAACCTGAGGCGATTGATCCTTAAGGAAGCTCATGAATCTCCTCTCACCATTCATCCCGGTAGTACCAAAATGTATCAAGACCTACGCCAGAGGTTTTGGTGGACTAGGATGAAGAGAGAAATTGCTCAATACATTGCTAATTGCGACGTCTGCCGTCGTGTTAAAGCAGAGCATCAACGGCCTGCTGGCACCCTTCAACCTTTGGCTATTCCTGAATGGAAATGGGATAAAATTGGTATGGATTTCATTACCGGGTTTCCCAGGACCAAGAGAGGGAATAACGCTATCTTCGTTGTTGTCGATCGTCTTTCCAAAGTAGCCCACTTCCTACCTATTCGTGAGAGTATAACCGTGAGCCAGCTAGCTGACTTGTACATCTCCCGAATAGTGTCTCTTCATGGTGTTCCATTGGAAATTAACTCAGACCATGGAAGTCTCTTCACCTCTCGATTTTGGGAAAGTTTCCAGAATGCTATGGGAACTCGTCTCTCCTTTAGCACCGCCTTCCACCCTCAATCAAGTGGTCAGGTAGAACGAGTTAATCAAATTCTGGAGGATATGCTCCGAGCTTCTGTCATCTCTTTCGGCATGGATTGGGAGAAATGCCTTCCATTCGCCGAGTTCGCTTATAACAATAGTTATCAAACTAGCTTGGGCAAAGCTCCTTTCGAGGTTCTCTATGGACAAAAATGTCGAACGCTTCTTAACTGGTCAGAAACCGGGGAAAGACAACTCTTTGGCCCGGATATGATTCAGGAAGCAGAAGAGCAGGTTCGCATTATTCGTGAGAAATTGAAAACAGCCCAATCTCGCCAAAAGAGCCATTATGATCGCAAACATAAGGCTATGACTTTTGAGGTTGACGAGAAGGCTTACCTTCGGGTTACTCCTTTAAAGGGAACCCATCGATTCGGTATCAAAGGCAAATTGGCTCCTCGTTACATTGGACCCTTTCGCATTCTTGCCAAGCGAGGAGAAGTTGCCTACCAATTGGAACTACCTCCGCATCTCTCCAAGGTTCATGACGTCTTCCACGTCTCTCAACTCAGGCGTTGCTTCTTGGATCCTATCCGTGGAGTGGACCACGAAACGCTTGATCTCCAAGATAATCTCACATATCGGGAATATCCTGTTCGAATCCTTGATCAAGCTGAGCGTACCACTCGACGCCGAAACATCAAGTTTCTCAAGGTTCAATGGTCACACCATTCCGAGAAAGAAGCTACTTGGGAAAGGGAGGATCGTCTTCGACTTGAGTACCCCACCTTCTTCCCAACGGATCCTAAATCTCGGGACGAGATTCTTTTGAGTGGGGGTGAGTTGTCACATCCTAGCTAGTTCATGCATTAGAGTGTTGCATCATGTCTACTTTTCACAGAAACTTGAAATGGGGATGCCAGAAACCCCCAGCACCCCCCCTGAACACAACTAGGGTTTACTAAAATCCTTTTCAATGAACCTGAAATGCCCTCCATAAATGTTCACCATCTTTGGTCCTGGCTAAAACCTCTGCCAAAAATGGTTTCATATTTTTGGAGGCCATTCTGGATTTTTGCACCAAGCCATAAGTATTTGCATTTGGGCAATTTAAATCTATAAATATTTTTAAATGCCCAAATAATCTTGAAGGTATTTTTAGGCTGCTGAGAATAATTTTAAAGGTGCCTCTGAATATTTTCAGGATTTTCCTAAATGGAATAGTACTTCTACTATTTCAAAACACAGAACAGAAATAAATAAAAAGGAAAAAACAGAAAGCAGAGAGGAACTTACCTGGCAGCCCACCTGGCGGCCCAGCACTGTGCTGGCCCATGGCCAGTCAGCTGCTTGCTCTCGCCAGAGCAGGCAGAGAGGTGACGCCGGCGTGCGCGAGCTCGCCACGGCGCCACCTGCTTGCCGCCTCGCCCGTGGACGAGCTGGACGACCTCCATGACGCGCCCCCGAGCCCCTGGACACCCCCTTTCTCCCCCATCGCCTCTCCCTCGCCTTCCTCCACCATGGTCGACGCAGGCGCTGCCACCTCGCTGGAGTAGCCGTAGCCACCGTCGTCCTCGCGCCGCCCCACCGTGTCCAGCAGCTCCGCCGTCGCCTTCTCCTTTGAGCAGTCGAGCCCCGAGCGCTCGCTTGCCCCGAAGCCACTGCTTCGACCTCGCCTTCGCCGCCCACCGCCGGAGATCCCCTCCGCCGTCACCACCGCAGGAGTTCGCCCCCGACCTCGCCGTCCGCTCCATCGCAACCACCGTGAGCCTGGCCACCTCTCTATCCTCTCCATTCTCCCTCTCGAGCTCCGTAGCCACTGCACGTAGCTCACCCGCACGCGTCGCCGCCGAGCTCGTCGCCGACGAGGCTCCGGCCATCCAACGGTCGCACCACCATGGCCGTTAGCTTCACTGCATCGCCAGGAGCCCGTAGCACCATCGCACGCCCCTCGCCGTGCTCTCTAGCGACGGGTTCGACTACACCCGTACCCCGGCAACCGCACGGCTCGTCGCCGGCGTCGATTCCGGCGACCCCGAGCTCCACCTCCACCACCAATCGACGCGGGTTGCTCCCAGCTACGCGTAGGTGCTCTCCGCCGCCCATTTGGTCGCCGGAGCACGGATCCCGCACCCCACCGCCGCATCTGGACGTCGCCGGTGGCTAAACGCCGGCGAGTCATGTTGTGTTCCTACAATGCTATGCTTGCTACGCTTAGAGTCGTGTCAGGACTGGCTCATCAGGGTGATGAACTAGAGTGAAAGCGTGTGTCGGTAATGAGAGTGAGGTGTTGAATACGATTTGGTAAAGGTATCGATGGGAGGCCATGTAGGAGTACATGGTGGGTTGTTTCATTGAGACCCTCCCTAAGAACTGAGATATGTATGCGTGATTTAAGATTCAGCTACTACCACGCGTTGGGCCCGAAACCAATGGACCCCCTCGGCTTCTTAATCACCCTTGTCCTCTGTCCAGGAGTTGCACGTAGTTTCTGGTGTTTGTAGTAAGCTGGAGGCCGTGGACAGCGCTGACCAAGGGGTGGGCTGTGATGCGGTAGGCTCGTGGCACGGTGTACCGAGTTGCCCGTTTGGTGTCCGGGAACCCTGCACACATCGGTTGGGGCCGTATGTGGAAACCTCGGCCGGACTCCCTGCGGATGGGACCTGAATAGGCGATAAACCTGGACTAGAGACTTGAGTGCTTGGGTAGGCTGTGGCCGATACCCACGTTGGGCTTCCGCTTGAAGGTTGCCGAGTACACGTCGTGTAGCGATGGTAAGTGGTGAGAGCGTGTGTGACGAAGTACACCCCTGCAGGGTATAAAACTATTCGAATAGCCGCGTCCGCGGTAAAGGACTACTTGGTCGCCTATGCAGTTCATAGACAAGTAAATGGATACTATTAAAAGCCTCAAGATAAGTGTGAGTACCGCGGATGGCCCTCTCGTGGGATGACGAGGGAGGATCCACGGTGGAGTATTGAAATGGTGTTTAGTGGACTCGTGTACGAAAACTATTCCACAAGTGGTGTCTCGTAGGATAGCTTAGCCAAGAGTCAAAGCTGGCTTGCTGCAATAACTCCACTACCTTCTTGAGAATGAACATGTATAGTAGGATCTGTTGTAAGACTTGCTGAGTACCTTTGTACTCATGTTGCTTCAATTACTATTTTCAGACGACAACACCGCCCCTTCCGATGGGTTCTATGTAGAACTCGACGACGACGAGTGACTTGCCACCCAGGTGGTGATCTAGGCTTGTGAAGGGCCTACGTAGATAGACAGGCTTCGTCAAGCCTTCTTTCTTTCTAGTGTCTGTACCCAGACAAGTTGCTTCCGCATGTGCTTGTATGATTGTATGACTTGAGTGTCGGGTCTTGTGACCCCTATCTATATGAACAAGTTATGTAAGGCTCTCCGGAACCCTTTAAATAAAGTACTTTGAGTTGTAGAGTTTTGTTGTGATGCCATGTTGTATTTGCACATATCGAGCATATTGTGTGTATGATTGAAATGCTTGGTATGTGTGGGATCCGACAATCTAGTTGTTTATCCTTGGCAGCCTCTCTTATGGGGAAATGTAGTCTAGTGCCTCCTTGAGCCATAGTAGTCTGCTACAGCCCGGTTCACGGGAGTCTTGCTAGCCCAGCACTACTGCTCTGGACACTTGACTGGCCGGCATGTGATTCATATCGTTCCTGTGTCTGTCCCTTCGGGGAAATGTCACGCGGTGACATCCGGAGTCCTGCCTAGCCTGCTACAGCCCGGGTTCCCGGAGTCCTGTTAGCCCAGTGCTACAGCCCGGATTCACACGCTGCTGACCGACACGTTCGATGTTGATTCATGTATGCCTGTCCCCATACGTTAGTGCCGCTTTGGGTTCACGACTAGCCATGTCGGCCCGGGTTCTCTGTCATATGGATGCTAGCGACATTGTCATATACGTGAGCCAAAAGGCGCAAACGGTCCCGGGCCATGGTAAGGCGACACCCGTGGGAGTACCGTGCGTGAGGCCGCAATGTGATATGAGGTGTTACAGGCTAGATCGGTGTGACTTAGAATCGGGGTCCTGACAACGTCGTAATGGTAATGGCAAGCCGCCCTTTAATGAAGGAAGGTCACAAAATCTTGAGGAAGTAGTCAATGGCCCTTGTCCAAAGCACGGTTATCCTAACAAGCCGTCTCGTCATGCATGGAAGGATTGTTATATCATGTGGGAGTTCAAGAACCAGTCGTTTCAACAGCATCATGGCAACGGTAATGGGCCGCTCGGTGGGTCAGGCCCCGGTTCACGAGGATCCATCTTTGGCGGTGGCGGCTCAAGTACTAACTATCAGGGTCAAGGTAACCATGGTGGTCATAACCAACAATCTGGTCAAGGTCATCAGCAGCAGAATAACCAGTCCGGGTATCAGAGTAATCCTAAGAAGCTAAACAGTGGAAAGTATCATGTCTTCACTACAAACACTTGCAAGCGGGACCGGAAGGCCCATAAGCGAGCAGTTAACACGGTTGAGCCGGCAGTGCCTCAGCATTTGAGGTGGTCAAAGCAGATGATCACATGGAGCTGGGCGTATGACCCACCTCGGGTTGATGATCCAGGTCATATGGCCCTGGTGGTAGCCCCTCAAGTGGGAGGTTATAAGTTTACAAAGGTGCTTATGGATGGTGGCAGCAGCATCAACATATTGTACTATGATACTTTTCGACGGATGAGTCTGACAGACAAGGATCTCAAGTTGTCCTCCACAGTGTTTCCTGGAGTTGTCCCGGGCAAGTCAACTCACCCTGTTGGAAGGATAGCGCTGGAAGTGGCTTTTGGTGATGAGTATAACTACAGAGCAGAGACGTTGCGGTTTGAGGTGGTCAAGATCAAGATTCCATATCATGCGCTGTTTGAACGGCCGGCTTACGCTAAGTTCATGGCTTGCCCTTGTTATGTTTATTTGCAGCTCAAGATGCCAGGGCTTAAAGGGACTATCAAAGTTCATGGAGATTGTAAGATAGTTGTAGAGTGTGAGGAAGGTGATGCTGCCTATGCTGATATAGCTTGTGCTTCTGCAGAGCTCAAGTTTTATAAGGACAATGTTGACCCAGCTGATATGACCCCTCTGAAGAAGCCCACCACTGGGAAGGATCCCTTGCTCAAGTTTCAGTCAGCAAAAGATACAAAGCAAGTTGATTTTGTTCCTGGTGATTCTTCTCAACAGTTCACCATTATAGCAGGTTTGGACCCGAAATAGGAAAGCACGCTCATCGTGTTCATCCATGAGAATCGGGACATCTTTGCATGGAAGCCTTCTGACATGCTGGGTGTACCGAGAGAATTCGCTGAGCACCACCTTAAGGTTGATCCTAAAATGAAACCCATTCAACAGTTCCTTTGCTTTTTTAACGAGGAGAGGCGTAAGGCTATTGGGGAAGAAGTGGCCCGGCTCTTAGCCACTGGCTTTATCATTGAATTTTTCCACCCTCAGTGGTTGGCTAACCCGTTGCTTGTACTTAAAAAGAACGGTACTTGGCGTATGCGTGTGGATTACACAAATCTTAACAAGGCTTGTCCAACTGATCCGTTTGCACTCCCCCGTATTGACCAGATCATCGATGCTATGGCGGGTTGTGAGAGTTTGTGTTTTTTGGATGCTTATTCTGGTTATCATCAGATCAAAATGGCAGTGGAGGATCAGGAATAGACGGCCTTCATCACACCCTTTGGAGCTTTCTGTTATGTATCTATGCTGCTCAAGAGTGCCCAGGCGACTTATCAATGCTACGTTCAGAATTGCTTTCATGGGCAGATTGGACGCAATGTTCATGCTTATGTAGATGACATTGTGATTAAGTCTAGGAAGAAAGAAACCTTGCTTGCTGACTTGAAGGAGACTTTCGACAATCTTCGGGTGTACAAAATGATGCTTCACCCGGCCAAGTGTGTTTTTGGGGTACCTGCTGGAAAATTGTTAGGTTTTCTGGTTTCAGAAAGGGGCATCAAAGATAACCCAGAGAAAATCCAAGCTATCACATCGCTGTCTAAGCCGGTGTCGGATGTGGGGTTCCGGCAAACCCTTAAGGTTCGAACTCTGGGGTGCGCGCGAAGTCTTTCCCTCCTACCGATCTATGCCCTAGCTCGCTAAGATCTCGCGGACGAACTCGACGAACTACCAACACAGAAAGACACGGGATTTGTACTGGTTTGGGCCACCGTTGTGGTGTAATACCCTACTCCAGTGTGGTGGTGGTGGATTGCCTCTTGGGCTGATGAAGAACAGTACAAGGGGGAGAACAACCTCCTGAGGTTGAGGTGTTCTTGTGCTTGGTGAACTAGCAGGTGAGAGCTAGATGAACTGCTCCCCTTTTTCCCTTCCTACTGTGGTGGCTAGCTCTACTTATATAGGCCCTGGTCCTCTCCCCAAATATTGAGTGGAAAGGGAGCCAACAACGGCGGGCAAATTTGAAGGGGGACAGCTAGTACAAGCTATCCTGACAAAAGTGGTCTTCGCCTGCAAAAGGCTCTGGTGGTGACGCCATCTTGGGCTCCACGATGACCTCCGTCTTGTCGTCCTTCTAGTCTTGGTCTCGTTGCACTGATATGGCAACCTTTGCCTGATGCCTCGGTACTCCTCACCTGCGCTGGCCTCCTTAGCACCAAAGAGGAATAAGGACGCTGCGCGCGCTGGCGCCCGCCTGGCGCCCGCCTGGTGCCAATCGTCATGGCTCACGTCATGAGAGCCTCGTGAGGTTTTCCCCGCCTTGATATCTCCGCTCCTCGTGAGCCTGCTTGGCTAGGCCACTCTTGAGGAGGTCTTGCGTCGTCCGCCTCGCGAAGCTTGGCCCCTCGCAAGGGTCTTGAACGCCTTGTTGATGAAGATGGGCCGTACGGCCTGCTGGCCTGGCCATGCCGTGGGCCGTAGGCAAGCAAGTCTGGGTACCCCCGTTCCCAGAATGCCGACAGTAGCCCCAGGGCCCAAGGTGCGCTCGGGCTTGGCTTCATGGCGAAGCCAAGGGTCAAGAACGGAGCGCCGCGGGCCCAAAAGCCTGCAGCCTCGGTTGACGCGTGGCGGTTGATTGGACGTGGGCGTCTCCACTTCCCCACGCTACCTCGGCAACTGCTCGATTTGACTAGTCCCTGCGACATGCAAGGAAAACCATCATTACCTGCAACCATGGGAGGCGCCGGTTGGCCTTCTTCCGTTATAAATGGGGAGGGGGGTGGAGCCCCCAACGCCCATCTCTTCCTTGCTTGCTTGCTCCTTCCTCCTTGCTCCTCTGTTAACAACAATGGTGCCCATTAGAAGGTTCTCTGCTGAAGAGAAGGGGAAGGCCCCCCGCGATGATCAGGGGCCGCTCCCACCGAAGAAGAGGTCGGTCCACCGTCGTGATGAAGCGGCGATGCAGGTGGTGACGAGGCCTTGGTGCGAGCGGCCTCCTCCAGGGTATCCGCTACCCTTGTATGCACAAGCCGAGGGCTCAGGAGGATGGAGCGACGAGCAGCGTCGCCCGCGCCGCGCCCGGGGTCGCCGCGCCACGGCGACACGCGCCGTCGCCCTAGAATCCACGTCGCGGACTCCTCGCGCGAGCTGGTGCTGTGGGCGCCGATGCCTCCAAGCTCTTGGATCCGCTTCCCGCGGTTCTTCTCCGACGTGATGCTGCCAAGGGGGCCTCTCGAGCTCTGGTTGCAGCACGCTGACTGCGACACTCCGGCGACCGGAGCAGAGATCGAGGTGGTCCCCACCGGCAAGATCTTCATGACTCGCGGCTGGGGCGAGGTTGCACGGGTCTGCCGCGCGAGGGGCGCCCTCGCAATCCACTTTGAGTACGACGGCGCCTCCATGCTCTTCTTCAAGGTCTTCGATGCGGAGGGCCGCCGCCTGGAATGCTGCTCCGGAGAGGAGCATCAGGCTTGCGCGCGCTCCGCTGGCGGCCACTCCAGCAGCAGCAGCCCTTGGGAGTCCAGTAGCTCTCCTGAGCTCTACGAGACTCCGGAGACGAGTGACGGCAGCTACGTGCCGCCGAGCTCTCGCCGCGCTCGGAGCAGAGCCGCGGTGTCCGGCCGTCGACGCTGCTGATCTGGATGGGGTTGGCGCCGGCCTCCCGTGGCCCACTGTTGATGATGGCGTCTGCCACGGGAGGGTGTAGATAGGATCCCTCTTAGTTCTAGCTTTTGTTCCTTGCGAAGAATCATGAAGTACCCCGTGGGGGCGTGTAAGGGTCTGTGACGTATTTTGCGCTCATCTTCCCCGTTATGAAAGTTTGGTGAACGCATGTCCCGTTAAGGCTCGGTCCCCCCTTTCTTCCCTCGCGATAGCTTGTTGCTCTACGCTGACAGGTCCCGGTCCCCAGGCAGGCTACAGTCGTCGCTGGTATGCCAGGTCGCGTGCCGTGGTCAAGGCCAGGAGGTGTGCGGCCTGAGGTCTAGTAAGAGCCCCTGAGGCGCGATGCTCAGGAGGTCCCCCTTAGCGCTCAAGCAGCCATGGTAAGGCAAGAAAGGGAGTTGACGTGGCCGCAACGGGGTTGCGGCAAGGCGAGGGTGGCCCTTAGGGCCCAACATTTAGCCGATCCGAGAGCGGGACTTATCTTGTTGGCTTCGTGGCGATTCCTGGTGGTGCGCTAGGCCTGCGTGCCAGCTTGCGCGGCATAGCCAGGCCGGCCCATACGAGTTTCCCTTCTCCCATGCTCTCCTTAATGCTCTACGTCCTCAGGTCCCGGCCCTCGAGCGAGCTCAGCCGCCGCAGGTATGCCAGGTCGCGATGCCGTGGTCAAGGCCAGGGGGTGAGGGCTGGAGAGCCAGTAAGAGCTCCTGAGTCGCGATGCTCAGGAGCCCCCCTTTAACGCGCAAGCGAATTGCACGAGAGGAAAGGAGACTCGCGGTGCCGCCTGCTATCCTCCTCATGGGACCCCTGTGAACAGGCACAAGAAGAAACATGGTTTGCCGTTATAGCTGCCAGCCTGCCGCTGGTTGCACTGAGGTGAGGTGAAGGCACTGAGGGCCTGGTGAGGTGATGTGCGCAGGGCGTGCCGCGAGCCAGAGCTCGACCGCTCAGATTTGTCGACGTGGCAGGGACGGACCCATGCACCAGCGCCGTGCCCGTGAGGAGGCTCCATGGGAGGCGATGATCGAACAGGTGATAGCCGCAGGCAGGTTAAGCATGGTAGCAGATCAACTTGGGTAAATGCGGGAAGATACATGCCACTGGGTCCGGCCCGAGCGGCTTGGGGATGATGCAGCCCGATGGGCGCCCCCAGCAAGATAAGCTAAAGACATAAGCAAAAAGGATACATGCCACAGGGACGGACCCACGCGGCCTGGGAATAATGCAGCCCGAGGGGCGCTCCCAGCTAAACGAGCTTGGAAGATGTCACCTGATTCTAGAGACGAAGTAGAGTTGGTGCAGCTGAAGGCGCGCGTCGAAGGAGTGGCTCCTCACGAACCACCAGGGCCCTGAGCCTCGGGAGGCTCTGGGGGCTCGGGAGGCTCTGGGGGCTCGGGAGGCTCTGGGGGCTCGGGAGGTTCCTTGAAGACCGTCTCCATCTCCTCCAGGACGGCGTGGTACCTGGCCTCCTGAGCCGCCTGGACGCGCCGCATGTTGCGCTGATAAGCTGACACCACGCTCGGCAAGCCGAAGGGCATGCGAACGTAGCTGTGCGGTGGACCCTCGCAACGGCCCACACGCGAAGGCCAGAAACGCTCTTGAGAAGCGGCCCTGTTGAGCCCTGGGACGTCGATGCAGACACGCAGCCCGGCATCCTCGCCTGGATAGGGAGCTGCGCCTTGTGTGCGGCTGTCGCCACGCATGACTCTTGCATCTTGCAGTTCCTGAGTGGTCTTGGCGATGAACTCCTGAGTGGTGGGCACTCCTTGCCCTGTGTTCTCCTAAGGGAAACGTGCCGCGAAGCATGCCTCCAAGTGGTGCCCAAGCACCTCCCTCGTGAGGTTGGCAAGGTCTGAGGCCCTCCAGAAGAGAGCCCCCGAGTCCTGCCTGAGGAGGGCACCGGGCGCGCCTTCCTATGCGATGGAGGGAGGTGCCCCTGGGATGGACACTGATCCTGATGAGGCTCCTGCCGCGACGCCATCCTCCTGAGGTCCTGCGCGGCGCAGTTGCTTCTTCTTGGGGATGGCCTCCGAAGGGCCCTCACTTCTGCTGTCGGGGTCCTTGATTGTTGCAGCTTGGAAGGCGCGCTCAAGGGAGCACACCGCATCTCTTTCTTCACATGGGACCGTGATGATTCCGCCGCTTCCCGGCATCTTGAGGACGTTGTAGCCGTGATGGGTGACTGCCATGAACTTGGCCAGGGCCGGATACCCGTGGTTGGCGTTGTACGGCAGGCGGATGTGCGCGACGTCGAAGTCGATGAGCTCGGTGCGGTAGTTCTTGCGCTCTCCGAAGGTGACAGGCAGGCGGACCTGCCCTATCGGTGTGGTGGAACCGTCGGTCACTCCTGAGAAAGGCTTGGTAGGCTGGAGCTGCTCATATGGCACTTGGAGGTTGTCGAACGTGTCGACGGACAGGACGTTGAGCCCTGCGCCGCCGTCGATGAGGGTCTTGGTAACCTGCACATTGCTGATGACTGGGGAGCACAGCATCGGGAGGGCACCAGCGGTGGCCACGCACTTGAGCTGACCTGCCAAGTTGAAAGTGATGGCGCACTGGGACCACTTGAGCGGGCGCGTGGCCTCGAGCTTGGGGAGCACCGCGTTCACTTTGCGAGCGAACTGTTTGAAGATGCGCTGAGAGGCTGGGGCCTGCGCGCCGCCCAAGATGCAGGCGATTGCGCGCGGCTCCTGGAAGCCCCCAGCCCCCTCGTCCTGGTGGTGATCGTCGTTCCTTCTTGATGGTGGCGGCAGCGGGGGAAGAACGGCGTTGCCCTGAGGGCGACCCTCACGAGGCTGGTCCCCCCAGGCGCCCTCGCGAGGATGGTCCTGCCAGCGGTCACGAGGCCTGTCACGCCATTCCTGGCGCGGGCCACGGTCGTCCCAGCGTCCGCCTCCACGTCCTCCTCCACGGCCGTAGCCCCGGTCGCTGCGCTCGGGGCGTCGACCGAAGCGTCCTTCTCGTATGGCTCTAAGCTCTTGACAGTCACTGGTGTTGTGGGTGTTCAGGTTGTGGAAGGCGCAGAACGGTCGGCTGTTCTTGGATGACTCGGGCTGATCTCTGCCCTGCTTGGTGTCGGGCTCCGCTGCGAGCATTGCCGCTTCCTTGCGCTTCACGTCCTTGGTCTTGGCTTTCTTCTCCTCTGCTCCCGCAGCTGGCAGCTCGAGGAGGGAGAGGCGCCCCTCCTCAGCTCTTGCGCACTTGGTCGCCAGGTTGAACAGCTCCTGAGACGTGCACAACTCCTCATGGATAGCGAGCTCTTCCTTCATCTTGACGTCATGGACGCCGTCTGAAAACGCGGAGATGATGGCCTCGTCCGTGACCTTAGGGATCTTGAGGCGAGTGTTGTTGAAGCGTTGGATGTACTTCTGGTGGGTCTCTCCTGGTTGTTGCTTGATGCGGCGCAGGTCACCCGCGGCCGGCGGGCGGTCGCGAGTGCCCTAGAAGTTGGCGACGAAGCGGTCGCGCATCTCGTCCCAGGAGGAGATCGAGCCGTGCTGCAGGTTCAGGAGCCAGGAGCGGGCTCCATCCTTGAGAGCCATGGGAAACCAGTTCGCCATGACTTTCTCATCACCGTTGGCTGCTTCGATGCTCAGCTCGTAGAGCTGCAGGAACTCCACGGGATCGGCGGTGCCATCGTAGCGAGGAGGCAGATCCGGCTTGAACTTTCCTGGCCAGGCGACGCTACGCAGCTCGGGGGTGAAGGCGCGACAACCGGCCGTGGTTGCCGTGGCCCGCTTCAGAGGTGGAGCTTAGTCTTGACGAGGTCCACGCGGCGCCGCTGCGGGCGGCGCGCGGTCTTGACGAGGCGACGCGGGGAGCGCGGGTGCAGCTTCTCGCGGCAGTGGGATTTCTTGGAAGCTTCTCTCTTCGCGCGCGGGCACCGGGCGTGGCGGATCACGCCATGGGGCCGCGCGCCTTGGTGCCAAGGCACCGTCTTGGGGCAGAGGTGGTGGAGGCGCGCCATTAGCCTCGTCACCCGTGGCTGGCTGAGGGTGAGGCAGGGAGAGGGACGGCGCCGGGGAGCCCCCTGCGGCGCGGACGAGCTCGGCTACGCGATCGAGCCACTCCTCGTAGAGGTCGTCGACCGGGCGGTAGCGCAGGAGCTCGTTCACCGCGAGGAGCGCGGCCCGCGCCTCCATGGGAGCTCTACATGCATGAGACGAAGAACCGGCCGGGGTCAGCAACGGAGTGGCGGTGCGGCCGTCCTGTCGCACCGATGATGCAACGAGGACGCCTGCTGCTCGTTCCCCGCCGGGCCGGTGGTAGCGTTGGCGGCGGGAGATGGAGAGCGACGAGGTGGCCAGCCGACGGGAGCCATCTGAGCAACGCAGGCGGTGAGGGCAGCCCGGCGCTCAGCTTGAGCACGGCGAGCGTCCGCCATGGAGACGACGGAGCGACGGATTGACTGATCGACGAGAGGGAAGCTACGGCGCACCCCTACCTGGCGCGCCAAATGTCGGATGTGGGGTTCCGGCAAACCCTTAAGGTTCGAACTCTGGGGTGCGCGCGAAGTCTTTCCCTCCTACCGATCTACGCCCTAGCTCGCTAAGATCTCGCGGACGAACTCGACGAACTACCAACACAGAAAGACACGAGATTTATACTGGTTCAGGCCACTGTTGTGGTGTAATACCCTACTCCAGTGTGGTGGTGGTGGATTGCCTCTTGGGCTGATGAAGAACAGTACAAGGGGGAGAACAGCCTCCTGAGGTTGAGGTGTTCTTGTGCTTGGTGAACTAGCAGGTGAGAGCTAGATGAACTGCTCCCC
The DNA here is from genome assembly GCF_018294505.1 of Triticum aestivum. NCBI lineage: Eukaryota > Viridiplantae > Streptophyta > Magnoliopsida > Poales > Poaceae > Triticum > Triticum aestivum. The sequence goes on from NC_057811.1 coordinate 288,610,448, forward strand.
TTTTTCCCTTCCTACTGTGGTGGCTAGCTCTACTTATATAGGCCCTGGTCCTCTCCCCAAATATTGAGCGGAAAGGGAGCCAACAACGGCGGGCAAATTTGAAGGGGGACAGCTAGTACAAGCTATCCTGACAAAAGCGGTCTTCGCCTGCAAAAGGCTCTGGTGGTGACGCCATCTTGGGCTCCACGATGACCTCCGTCTTGCCGTCCTTCTAGTCTTGGTCTCGTTGCACTGATATGGCAACCTTTGCCTGATGCCTCGGTACTCCTCGCCTGCGCTGGCCTCCTTAGCACCAAAGAGGAAATAAGGACGCTGCGCGCGCTGGCGCCCGCCTGGTGCCAATCGTCATGGCTCACGTCACGAGAGCCTCGTGAGGTTTGCCCCGCCTTGATATCTCCGCTCCTCGTGAGCCTGCTTGGCTAGGACACTCCTGAGGAGGTCTTGCGTCGTCCGCCTCGCGAAGCTTGGCCCCTCGCGAGGGTCTTGAACGCCTTGTTGATGAAGATGGGCCGTACGGCCTGCTGGCCTGGCCATGCCATGGGCCGTAGGTAGGCAAGTCTGGGTACCCCCATTCCCAGAACACCGACAGCCGGCCTGTATCAACGACGTCTAGCGCCTGGCGGGTCGTATTGCAACTTTGAGCTGGTTCATAAGCCGCTTGGGTGAGAAGGCAATTCCCCTATATCAGATGATGAAAAAGACGGATAATTTCGTCTGGAGTGATGCTGCCAATGAAGCCTTTGAAGCACTTAAGAGGCAGTTGGCTGAGCCGCCCGTCTTGGCTGCTCCAATAGACAAAGAGCCTATGCTCCTGTATGTGGCGGCTAATAATAAGGTTGTTAGCATAGCAGTTGTCGTGGAGCGTAAGGAGGCAGGGAAGGAGTATCCAGTACAGTGGCTGGTTTATTATGTCAGTGAGGTCTTGACAGAGTCTAAGTAAAGGTATCCACACTGGCAAAATTTGTTTTTTACGGTGTTCATGGCTAGCCGCAAGTTGAAGCATTACTTTCAGGGGCACCCAATCACTATGGCCAGTTCAGCTCCTCTGGGGGGCATTATCCAAAACAGAGAGGCTATAGGCCGGGTTGCTAAATGGGCAATTGAGCTTGGACCACATCATCTGAAATATACGCCTCGAACTTCAACCAAGTCTCAGGCTTTGGTGGATTTTATCAATGACTGGAACGAGTTACAAACACCTGAGGAAAGGCCAGACAATACATACTGTATGATAGATTTTGATGGGTCTAGGCAGTTGGAAGGCTCGGGGGCTGGAGTTGTTATATCTTCCCCACGAGGTGATAAAGTTTGTTATGTTCTTAAGCTCATGTTTCCTTGTACTAACAATGCACCTGAGTATGATGCCTTGTTACATGGTCTCCATATGGCCAAGGAGATGAACTTGAGCCAGGTTAGATGTCTAGGCGACTCAGACCTCGTTGCCCAGCAAGTTTCAGGGAAGTGGGATTCTAAAGACCCGCTCATGGCGGCTTATCATCAGAGGGTAACTAATATCGCTGGTCACTTCAAGGGTTATCAAGTGGATCACATAGACCGACGAAATAATGAGGCGACTGATGCCTTGTCTCGGCTAGGTTCTCAACGTAAGCCGGTTCCCCCTAATGTGTTCCTTGATGTGTTGCATAACCCTTCTGTCAAGTTGCCTTTAGAGGAAGATCTTTCTATACCTAACCTGGAAGACAGTTGGTGGCGGCTCTGTGGGCTATCCCAGATTGGACGGTGCCTTACCTAGCTTACCTGACCCGAGGCGAGTTGCCAGATGATGAAATTTTGGCATGACAGATCATAAGGAGGTCTAAATCCATGACAATCGTCAATGGAGAGTTACACAGATGCAGTGTGATAGACGTGTTTCAATGTTGTGTTTCCCCTAAAGAAGTCCGTGAGATTTTGCAGGAAATTCATGCGGGGGATTGTGGTCATCACGTCGGGTCAAGGTTTTGGGTGGCCAAAGCTTTTCGTCATGGTTTTTACTGGTTGACGGCTCACGCTCATGCAGAAGATATTGTAAGCAAGTGTGATGGTTGCCAGAAATTTTCAAGACAAGTTCATGTACAGGCTCAAGAATTGCGGATGATCCCAATAACTTGGCCGTTTGCAGTCTGGGGGCTTGATATGGTCGGACCCTTCAAGAGGTCTAAGGATAAAAAGACTCACCTTCTGGTTGCAGTTGATAAGTTTACCAAGTGGGTTGAAGCAGAGCCAGTCAACAATTGTGAGGCAGTGACTGCAGTCCAGTTTGTGAAAAAGCCGATCTTTCGCTTTGGTTACCATCATAGTATCATCACTAATAATGGGACAAATTTGTCCAAAGGGGCTATGAAAGAATGCTGTCAGAGGGAACACATCTGGCTTGATGTTTCATCTGTGGCTTATCCACAGTCCAAGCTGAGCGTGCTAACCAGGAGATACTACGAAGGATCAAACGCCGGCTCATGGTTCCTTTGGAGCGTACTTCGAGTTGTTGGGTCGAAGAGTTGCCTTCCGTTCTTTGGAGCAGAGGAGGAACCGGGATTTTTCGAAGCCTAGGGCTAAAACTAACTGACTATATATAATGCCAAATACCACGCACATCAATGTGTGTTATATGTATGCCACAAAATCACATTCAAACAAAATATAAATTCATTATTATCATGAGAGGAAATTCCATTAAACAAATAGTTTAACAAAGTGCATCTTGCAAAAATGGTTTGGTACCAAATTAGTGAAGACTTGCTTAATTCAAGGTCATCGTTTCTTCACCCACAATAGTAGAAGGACCTGGATCTGCAAACATAAAATGAAGTATTTAAAACCAAGACAGTGGGCATATAATAAATCAATTGTTCATATGAAATTTTGCAAAAAATAACAAATATTAGGGCCCCCAAATATTATACCATTCACACGAAGTGCACAAGGTAGTAGCCCCTTGTGTTCCTCATTTTTTGATAGCACTCTATAATCTTAATATCATCAATGCTTCAATTGTACGGGTCCTCTTCATCTTGGATTTCTAATCTCCTTATGACAATGAAATAAAACTGACTAAGCAATATAATTTAACACCACCTATTCACTGAGTTTGCCTGATATAAAGAAACAAGGGAAAAGAATCAGATGATACAATGTTACAGATTACTTATTACCTGTGCATGCACTGTAGTTTAGCAATAGTTCGAGAAGATCAGAAGAAGGAGAGTAGGAGAGGCAGGTGATCAGGACATCGGATCCGGCAACCGGCGTGGCGGGGAATCGCGGCTTGCCCACTGACGACGGCGGCGACACAGCCGTGCAGCGGCACTCCGTTTGAGAGAAGCGAGGGTTTCTCTGTTGCCAATTGCGAGAGAGATTTTTTTCTTGGCGAACGAGCGACAGATCGAAGCGTCAACCTGTTCTGATCGATAGATTTTCTGGCTGCGCGATTGATTTTCTGTTCTCATCAATCCACTTGACTTGGGCTAATGGGCTGAAGCCTTTGCACATCTATGTGAAGCCTGGGGCTAATCATCTCTGTATCCCAAATTCTCAAATATTTGCTGCTATATGTATAAGGGCTAGTTAGGCCATGCCTGGGGCTACAGCCCTAGTGGCCCCAGGCCTAGTTTCGCCCCTGCTTTGGAGCATAAGGACTACACCTAACAGGTCGACAGGATACACGTCATTCTTCATGGTTTACGGCGCAGAAGCGGTTCCCCCAAGTGATATTCGTCATGACTCGCCGAGGGTGGCGACTTATGTTGAAGCCGATAATGAGACGACACGTCAACTGATACGTCTCCAACGTACCTCAAGATAATATTTCAAGAAGTCTCAAGCATCCAAGCTTGGGGATGCCCCGGTAGGCATCCCACCTTTCTTCTTCAACAATTATCGGTTAGTATCGGTTGAGCCTAAGTTTTTGCTTCTTCACATGAGTTGTGCCATTCTTAGAATGTCATTTTATTTCCATTTTGCTTGTTGTTTTAATAAAGTTCTTAGATCTGAAAGTTTTAAATAAAATAGAGTCCGCAAATAGTTGCCAAGGAGGCTAAGTAAGCGGCATTCACATCCTGTCAACGAAGCTCTTTTCTTTGGAATTGCTCTTGTGCTTCGCTTATATCCTATGAGTAAATTGTTGAATAAATTGAATGTCATGAAGTTGAAATCATATCTTGCCTAGTGGTAGCTTCACATTGGGTTTATAAAGTGAAATCTTTTGAGGCTTGACAATCACAATTTTGGTCATACAAGCAATTCACTAATAATTAGTATAAGGAAGAGAACTTTAACATGCAAATACACTACCCTGGAAATCTTTTGTGATTGTGAGCCCCATCAAAATATTATATGCCAAAATTGTTGATGTTGGACAAGGAAGACAACATAATTATTTATGTTTGTTCATATTCACATAGAAGTTATATTGTCATAGATCCTTCAACATGTGGTGCTTGCCCCCCATCTTTGCTAGCCAAAAATTCCGCACCAAGTAGAGATACTACTTGTGCATCCAAAAACCCTTAAACCCAAATCTTATTTTCAAGAGTCCACCATACCTACCTAAGGATTGAATAAGATCCTTCAATTAAGTTGTCATCGGTGTAATAAGGCAAGAAAAAATGCTTCTAAAAGTGTTAGATCATTTAGTGTAAGAGAAAATTGAGCGTTGTACGAACTTGTGATGGCAAAGAATAAAAGCGACAGACTGCATAATAAAGGTTGCTATCATAAGGGGCAATATAACGTGACGTTCTTTTGCACTAAGGGTTGAGCATACAAACAAATAAGCGCATGGCAACCTATGCTTCCCTCTGCGAAGGGCCTATCTTTTACTTTTCAGTATTTACTTTTATGCAAAGAGTCAATGTTTTTCTCTCTATTCCTTTTTATTTTCTCTTTTGGCAAGCATCATGTGGTGAGGAAAGATCTAGGCACATATGTCCAGTTGAATATGGGTAGCATGAGTTATTATTGTTGACATCACCCTTGAGGTGAATACGTTGGGAGGCAAAACAATAAGCCCCTATCTTTCTATGTGTCTGGTTGAAGCGTTTTGCTCATGTGTATGCGGTGAGTGTTAGCAATCATAGAAGACTACAGGATGGTTGAGTATGTGGAGCTCTTACTTAAACTCTGTTGAATAAGTTGAATTGCAATTGCTTGGTGACTCAGAACATAGGTTGTTGAGTTTTAAGAGAATTCATTGTTTAAACCTTAACATGTGAATTGATTGCTACTATAACATGAGAAATTTTATGAGAAAGAATTGTTGTTATGATGCTAGGAAAAGTGATTGAAATTATCATTGATCAAACTTATGCACTTTGCTAGCATTCACACTTCATAAATTATTTCTTTTATCATTTACCTACTCGAGGACGAGTAGGAATTAAGCTTGGGGATGCTGATACGTCTCCAACGTATCTATAGTTTATGAAGTATTCATGCTGTTATTTTATCATTCTTGGATGTTTTACAATTATTTTATAGCAACTTTATATCATTTTTTTGGGACTAAACTATTGACCCAGTGCCCAGTGCCAGTTACTGTTCTTTGCTTGTTTTTTACATCGCAGGAAATCAATATCAAACGGAGTCCAAACACCACGAAACTTTTTGGAGATTTTTTTGGACCAGAAGGAACCCAATGGGCCAGAGCTGCACCTGGGGGGTGCCCCGAGGGGGGCACAACCCACTAGGGTGTGCCAGGGCCCCCTGGCGCGCCCAGGTGGGTTGTGCCCACCTCGGTGGCCTCCCGTACCCCCTCTTTGCACTATAAATTCCCAAATATTCCGAAACCCTTCGGGGTTAACCTAGATCAGAAGTTCCGCTGCCGCAAGGATCCATAGCCACCGAAGACCAATCTAGACCCGTTCCGGCACCCTGCCAGAGGGGGGAATCATCTCCGGTGGCCATCTTCATCATCCCGGCGGCCACCATGATGAGGAGATAGTAGTCCACCCTCGGGGCTGAGGGTTTGTACCAGTAGCTATGTGTTTAATCTCTCTCTCTCTTGATCTATATCATGGGCTTTGTTAATATAGATGGATCATATGATGTTTCTCCCCTCTATACTCTTGTTGTGATGAATTGAATCTTTACCCTTTGAATTTTTGTCATGTCGGATTGAATATTCAGATTTGAGAAACACATGATGTATGTCTTGCGGTATGAATACTTGAGGTGACAATGAGGTATCGTATTGAATCACTTGATATATGTTATGGCACTCAACTTGCGGATTCCCGAGGTGACGTTGGGGTAATCTATGCATATGGGTTGATGCACGTTTTTATTATCTTTTCTCCGATAGAAACTTTGGGGTCTCTTTGTAGTTCCTTGTGTGGATTGAGTATTATGAATATGAATTTGCTTTGGTGTTATTTTAGTACGAACTCTAGGATAGATCAAACGAAAAAATAGATTTGTGTTATTTTAGTATGAACTATTGAATAGATCGAACAGAAAGAATAGCTTTGAGGTGGTTTCGTACCCTACAAACAATATCTATCTTTTGTTTTCCGCTAATAGGAACTCGGGAGTGATTCTTTATTGCACTTTGAGGGATAATCATATGATCCAACTATGCTAGCACTGTTGAGAGATTGCACTAGCGAAAGTACGGACCCTAGGCCTTGTTTTCAAGCATTGCAATACCGTTTTTGTGCCCATTTACAATTTGCTACCTTGCTGTTTTTATTTATTCAGATTCTAAAAATATATTTCTACCATCCATATTACACTTTTATCACCATCTCTTTGCCGAACTAGTGCACCTATACAATTTGCCATTGTATTGGGTGTGTTGGGGACATAGGAGATTTCTTGTATTTGGTTGCAGGGTCGTTTGCGAAAGACTATCTTCATCCTACACCTCTCACGGATTGATAAACCTTAGGTCATCCACTTGAGGGAAAATTGCTACTATCCTACAAAACTCTGCGCTTGGAGGCCCAACACGTGTCTACAAGAATAAAGTTGCGTAGTAGACATCATCAACTGCCTTGGAGGGAGAACGGGATCTCGCAGTGGCTCGGTCGTGATTTATCAGCAAGACCTACATCGCTATCATAGCCACAGGGTTCGAAGTCGGACTTTCCAGGAGGGCGACTTAGTGCCCCATTTGATTCAAGATCAGACAGGCAGGCATAAGCTTTCCCCTCCTTGGGAAGGACCTTTTGTGGTTAGCAAGAACCTCAACAATGGGTCATATTATCTCATCAACATACGTGAACATAATAAGTCACGCACCTCGAAGGAGGAGACAAATAGGCCCTGGAATATTGCTCATCTTCGGCCTTACTACACTTGAGCCACTGGCTCCAATCATTGTACATACATATCATGTATATATTTTTATGATCAACATAATAAAGTCGACATCCCTGAAACTCGGGGCCTCTGTCGTTTCATCTCATATTGTGCATGAGTCTTTCATTAATTGATCATAAGGGCACTTGGGGGCTTCCAACTCATTGAGTTTAGCTTTCTCACCATTTTGACTCGGCAAAAACACCACATTATTTGTTAAACCTGCATGTATGCTTGATGCTACTCCGAACAAGATGACCCGCCGTACTCTTGACAAATCAATCTTCACGACCCTGAACTTGTCAAGGTTAAAATGACGGCTTAAGTCATGTGAGAGTCAGCTTACTAATAGCGAGGGTAAACCAAGGCTATCACGCTAAGCTTCCTTGAAGCAAGACTTGAGCTTCAAAAGCCAGTCTTTTTGTCGAGCCTTGAAAGCCGACTTATAAATATTGTGATATACATGTTTGTATTCTCTATTTCTGTCTTTGCAGGAATTTTATGCTATTGATCATATTTATGCGCGGACTATAGTCTCCACGTCAAAGAAAATCTGGGTTAGCATTGATCAGTATTGAGCTTACTGTGCCCATAAGTCACACTAAAAAAACCACTTCTGTGATGATACGTGTTTTTACAGTAGGTCCCGTTTTCTGTCATGCATGTACATCCATGAAGACTTTATGTTAGAATCAAGATAGTCGTACCTGTGCTGTCGTAGAAGTGTTCCATGATAATACCAAAATTATCATCACGGAAGTGTCCACTTCCATGACGATAAATCACACATCATGGAAGTGTTTTCGTCAAGGGTAACCGACACGTGGCATCCACCGTACGGGTCGCCGTTAAGCTATCGGGTTCCCGTTTGGATCCGATAACCCATTAACAGCCCTGACCAGTGGGGTTTTCCACATATAAAATTCTCATTCGCCGGAGTATCCACGTGTCAGCTCAATGTTGGGACAGATGTCATCCAGTGAATGGACGAGATGCGCCTATGATACATCAACATGTGGCTCGGCCCAAAAGTGGCCCATTCAGGTAAAAGGGCCGGCCCGTTTGACTTAGTCAAAAGGTAACGGCCCGACCCACCGATGGCCTGTTAACGGCATGTTCGCATATAGCCCATTTACAACCCGCTAACTCACGACCCGTTATAGCCTATCTGAATTAGACCCAGTAGCGCCATATGAGCCGTCCAATATGATTCTAGCCCGTTGTAACTTCCGGCCCATGTATGTCCCATGACGTCTTTCAGCCCATATGAGACCCTTTGTAAATCTTGGCCCATAAACGGCCCGTGGTGAAACTCGCCCCTAATGAATAGTATATCGCTTTATACCCATTAACGGCCCATTATTCCATTGGGCCGTTTCAACCTGTGTTATCTTTCGGCCTTCTAAGGGCCCATTTATTATTGGGCTCATCTCTGGCATTTGATTACTTACGGTCCGTTACTGGCCTGTTCTGCTTGTGGGCCAAATTTAGCCCGTGGTTAAAGTCGGCCCATCTGTGGCCCTTTAATCCATTGGGCCGTTTCCATAGCGTCATCAAATATGGCCCATTAACGGCCCGTTATGTCTGCCATTAGAATTAAGCCAGCTGTACACATGGGCCTATTAATGGCCCGTTATGGTCGGCCTATAAACAGACAATTCCCATTATAGCCTGTTTACGACCCATGTTGTGGTTCGTTAATTGTCCACGAAAGTACGACCCATGTTATCGATCATACAGCCCGTCGAAGTTCCATTGAATCTACGGCCCGTAGAAGGCCCATGGATCATACAGACCTTAGGAGGCCCACTACAGTAGGCAGCAGGACCATGGTTACAGCGGTCCGCATGTTGCCCATGGTTATTGTGGCCTAGTTCTAAATAAAAAGGTTACCGCGGAAAAAGAACTGTAGTGACTACAAGCAAAAAAACAAACAAGACAATAAGGAAATAAATAAGCTAGCAACTTACGCGAGGCTATTACGGCTATTACAAATATTACATCCACTGGGCATCAAAGTTCGCCACCAGTGCAAATATAGTGAACAAAGCAGCATATTACATACATTGGGCGTCTAAATTGGCCACCAGTGAAAATAAACGCGGCAGCAAAACAAGTCCAGAACTGAAACCACTTCAAAAGAGCTCAAGAAACGATATCCTAGATACCCACCATGCTGGCAAGAAGCTTAGCAAGCTTATTAGTTTTCTCTTGTTTGGTGCTATAATCGTCCAGCGCTTACTGTTGCACCAGAAAGTACTCATCTGAATTCTGCAGGGACTTCCTCAGTCCTTCGGCTTCTTGCCGCAGCACAGCTGGCTGATGACTTTCAGCTTGTAGCTGAGACTAAAGAAGCTGAAATGATTCAGGCAGCAAGTTCGAAGAGCTTGTGCCAGCGGTAGTGGCCAGTAACTCGAACACTACATCAACGCAGGACTTTGGGGTTGTCTCACTGTCTACAAGATAGTTTTTATCACCTTTCTTGGAGACCAACAAGGTTGTCTCACTATCTTGATCCTTATCCGCATTACTTTCTCTACCATTGTATAATGGGGTGCTCTTCTCCAATATTCTATTCGCATTCTACAAGAGAAACAAGCAGACACATCACAGGTTTAGCATGTAGTATATGAAACTCATTTTGGTAAACCGGTTCAGTAGTAAGGTGGACAGGATAATGATATGTCCATTTTGCATCATGTTTACCTACTGTTATTTATATTGTTTTTATGTATAATAATGCTTTTTGGACTATTTCTAATGCCTTTTCTCTCATAATATGCAAGATACACACAAAGAGGGAGAATTCCGACAGCTGGAAATCTGGACCTAAAAAAGCTACATCATGCTAGCTATTCTGCACAACTCCAAATGAGCTGAAACTTTACGAGGAATTTTTATGGAATATATAAGAATTATTGGAGCCAATAAGTACCAGAGGGGCCCACCAGGTGGGCACAACCCACCTGGGCGCGCCAGGGAGCCCAGGCGCGCCCTGGTGGGTTGTGCCCTCCTCGGCCCACCTCAAGTGCCCCTCTTTTGGTATATAACTCATTTTGACCTAGAAAAAATAGGAGGAGGACTTTCGGGACGAAGCACCGCCGTCTCGAGGCGGAACTTGGGTAGGAGCACTTTTGCCCTCCGGTGGAGCGATTCCGCCAGGGGAACTTCCCTCCCGGAGGGGGAAATCATCGCCATCATCATCACCAACAACTCTCCCATCTTGGGGAGGGCAATCTCCATCAACATCTTCAACAACACCATCTCCTCTCAAACCCTAGTTCATCTCTTGTGTTCAATCTTTGTACCGAAACTATAGATTGGTACTTGTGGGTTACTAGTAGTGTTGATTACATCTTGTAGTTGATTACTATATGGTTTATTTGGTGGAAGATTATATGTTCAGATCCAATATGCTATTTAATATCCCTCTGATCTTGAGCATGATTATCATTTGTGAGTAGTTTTTTGTTCTTGAGGTGACGAGAGAAATCTTGTTGCAAGTAATCATGTGAATTTTATATGTGTTCGATATTTTGATGGTATGTATGTTGTGATTCCCTTAGTGGTGTCATGTGAACATCGACTACATGACACTTCGCCACATTAGGGCCTAAGGGAATGCATTGTGGATTAGTTATTAGATGATGGGTTGCGAGAGTGACAGAAGCTTAAACCCTAGTTCATGCACTATTCTTCAAGGGACTGATTTGGATCCAAAAGTTTAACGCTATGGTTAGAATTTATTCTTAATACTTTTCTCATAGTTGCGGATGTTTGCGAGGGTGTTAATCATAAGTAGGAGGTTTGTTCAAGTAAGAACAACACCTAAGCACCGGTCCACCCACATATCAAATTATAAAAGTAGCGAACACAAATCAAACCAACATGATGAAAGTGACTAGATGAAATCCCCGTGCACCCTCAAGAATGCTTTGCTTATCATAAGAGACCGTTTTGGCCCGTCCTTTGCCTCAATTGGATTGGGCTACCTTGCTGCACTTTTGTTACTATTATCGTTACTTGCTTGTTACAAATTATCTTGCTATCAAACTACTCGTTACTTATAATTTCAGTGCTTGTAGAGAGTACCTTGCTGAAAACCACTTGTCATTTCCTTCTGCTCCTCGTTGGGTTCGGCACTCTTACTTATCGAAAGGACTATGATTGATCCCCTATACTTGTGGGTCATCAAGGCTCTTTTCTGGCGCCGTTGTCGGGGAATGAAGCGCTCTTGGTAAGTGGAAATTGGTAAGGAAAAATTATTACTACGTGATGATCACTTGTTACTATGGGAAACAATCTTTTGAGGGGTTTGTTCGGGGTATCTTCACCTCGACCGGAACCAAAATTAGTCACTCCTCAACCTACTGCACCTACTGAAAATATTGGTTATGAAATTCCTTCGGGTATGATAGAACAACTGCTAGCTAATCCTTATGCAGGAGATGAAACCGAACATCTTGATATGCACTTGATATATGTCGAAGAAATTTGTGGATTATTTAAGCTTGCAGGTTTACCCGGAGATGAAGCTAAGAAGAAGGTCTTCCCTTTATCTTTAAAGGGAAAAACATTGGCATGGTATAGGCTATGCGATGATATTGAATCCTGGAATTGGAATCGATTGAAATTGGAGTTCCAGCAAAAAAATTATCCTATGCATCTAGTTCATCATGATCGAAATTACATATATAATATAATTTTTGGCCTCGTGAAGGAGAAAGTATCACTCCATCTTGGGGGAGGCTTAAGTCAATGTTATATTCATGCCCCAATCATGAGGTCTCAAGAGAAATTATCATTCAGAATTTTTATGCTCGGCTTTCTCATGATGATCGATCCATACTCGATACTTCTTGTAATGGTTACTTTATGAAGAAGACTATTGATTTCTGATGGGATCTTTTAGAAAGAATTAAATGCAACTCTGAAGATTGGGAACTTGACGAAGGTAAAGAGTCAGGTATTAAGCTTAAGTATGATTGTGTTAAATCTTTTATGAATACCGATTGTTTTCAAAAGTTTAGCACTAAATGTGGACTTGACTCTGAGATATTAGCCTCCTTTTGTGAATCATTTGCTACTCATGTTGATCTCCCTAAGGATAAGTGGTTCAAATATCACCCACCTATTAAAGAACAAATTAAGGAACCGATAAGAGCTAAAGATCAAACTATTATCTATAATGTTGATCTAGTTGTTCCTACTGCTTATGTTGAAAAACCACCTTTTCCTGTTAGGATAAAGGAACATGCTAAAGTTTCAACTGTGGTCAATAAAAGCTATATCAGAACACCTAAACCAGCTGAACAAATCAAGGTAGAACCTAGTGTTTCTATGGTTAAAGATCTCCTGGTTGAAAATATAGATGGGCATGTTATTTGCTTCTGTGATGAGGCTGCTAGAATTGCCAAACCTGATGAAAAGGATAAACATAGACCCACTGTTGGCATGCCTGTTGTCTCAGATAAAATAGGAGATCACTGTTATCATGGTTTATGTGACATAGGTGCTAGCGTGAGTGCTATTCCTTTTACCTTATATCAAGAAATTATGAATGATATAGCACCAGCTGACACTACTGCAGGATGGTCCAAACACGACACTACGATCAGAAACGCTTCGACGAAACTGTGTGTGATGCCAAGTCGCAAACGGTGGTGTAAAAAACCGTCAAAAAAGGTGCAAAACGTTTGCGATGACGGATGCATCAATCACGGTTTAGATTTTAGTTGCGTGTGCGATGCACGGCATACAGTTCAGTTCAATTAACTGTTTGGGATGAGGAGGAATAAAAGAAACGGGCATCCAGATGAAGGTGTGTGCGATATACAGCATACGGTTCACTAGGATGAACTGTGTGTGATTAGGCAACACAATGGAAATGGTTCAACTGAACAAGATGTGTGTGATACGCGGGAAACAGGTCCGTAATCAGAAATGTGTGCGAAGAACAATAATAACACAGACGATTGCTGCTAATAAGCCGTGTGATTTTCTCTGTCTACAGAAGAATAACATGTATATTAACTGAAATAAACATCCAATTACATAAGTGACTATACAGATCATTCGCGCACACCTCAATAAACAATTGCATGCATTCTAAAGTAGGAGAAACGATCATCTAGTCATCTACTTCTTGTGACACTCCCGCCACTGCTCTGTGGCTCGATCCCTCGTGTGGGGCAAGAAGAAGACACTTCCTCATGTCAACGATCCGCCTGTACATCTTGTAGCTTGTGTACGCGTCCTTGGCCGCGTACTTGACATGTTGTTCATCCAGTCTCTCATGCCACACACTGTGCCCGGCGTTCTTGTCCTTCTTGCTCTCATTCTTCATCTTCATGTAGCAGGGGTCGATGATGGCCGAGGCGAGGTCAACCAGGGAGTTCAGTTTGTTTTTGTTGCTGCCCCAGACCTTGTAGTGGTGCTGGATGTTGACAAGATTCAGGCATTTGAAGCCTGAAACCTTGAGCGCTTTTAGATAGTTGGTGGTGTCCACCGTAGCAAAACTGTAGTCAGAGCTGTTGATAAACCTGGAGAAATGCTTGCAAGGCCTTGTGGCAAGGTGGTAGTGGTAGACAAGGACATCATGTCGCATGCACAACTGGGTGACGAAAACCTTCTGATCATACCCGGCACGACCGATGGTGTACTCGAGGTCGAAGCCGACCACTTGGTACTTGTCCTCGGCAAGGAACCGCTCCATAGTTTGGATGGAGCTCTCCACCGAGACCGGATCTTTCATGTACAACACCGAGAGGGCCTTCCCCCTCACGTGGGTGTCCACTACGTGATGCATGGTGAACTACCCGCCGTTGTCGTCGTCGGCCGCTGGGGGCACCATTGGAGCCACGGGGAGCACCATTGGAACCGATGGATGTCCTCTCTGTATGTGTCATCGTGGGTGTGCTTATTGTGTCATGTGACGTGAGAGATGAAGGTAAATGGCCGCAGGAATAAATGGGGGCCGGGCGGGCTAGATTCTCTGCGCGTCCGCATGGCAGTTTTTGCAGCGGGTAACTGCATTGTCGCGCCGCGCCCGGCGCAACCGCATGCACACGAACGTGCGTGATCGTGCGCCGGCCCCAAAAACTGGCAACGCGTGTGGAGGGACGAGGGCAGAGCACTCGGAGGGGTTGCTTGCTCTGCATGAACCGCAAGCTTGCCGCCTGAACCGCAAGCAACCACACACATAGAGCAGTTAAACACGCAGGAAATGGTGCCTACAAGCCGGCCGACAGTTGCGTCGTTGCGTAGAGAGCGGCCGTGTGCTACTACCTCCGTCTAGTCTATAGTCCCCTTTATATTATGTGACATACTTTGCCCTCAAATTTAACCAACAAAATGTTAATGCATGTTATAAAAATTATATAATTGGAAACTATGTTCATATACGAATCCAACTATATAATCTTTGGCGACATGCATTCGTATTTTATTAGTTAAATGCTACTTATAAACCAGGACGGGGGTATAGTAGGTAATTAAATCGCAAACGTTTTTTATTTACCATATGTGTACGTGGCCTTTCGTCCTCCTCTCGCACGTCTTGTCACCCTACTGCCGCAGACAGCTTACAGCGCAAGCTTGCGCAGTGCGCGGGGACATTCTTTTGGCCAAACGGTGGCGCCAATGAATCGTCGGTGAGCCCGTTCCCGCGCAACCTCGCAGGTTCCCGCGCAAGCTTCCCGCCTGACTCGGTGAAATCCCCCAAAATCCCAATGCTTACCGGCCTGTTATATAAACCCTACGGCCGGCGATTCCTGCGTCGCATTTTTCCGCTCCCTCCCTGTAGCTTATCTCGTCTGCTTATCCCACAATCGCCAATGGCACCAGTCTGTCATCGTCGCTCAGCCACTCCGTCGTCATCAGAGGACAGCTCCAGCTGGGAGGCTTCACCATGGCGGCAACGCAGTCCCCGGCGTAGTGTAGTGCGCGTGGCGTCCCGGTTGGGTGTGCGTGGAACACCCACCACACGCTCCGCCGCCGCTGCCCGTCGGCAGCTATTTCCGACCGCCGTTGCCACCACGGCACCGTCGCAATCCAGGGCCATCGCCCGCTCCACCGCTGTGGCCCGAAGGCGGGAGTGTTGGGGAATGTAGCATGCAATTTCAAAAAAATTCCTACGATCACGCAAGATCGATCTAGGAGATGCATAGCAACGAGACGGGGAGAGTGTGTCCATGTACCCTCGTAGACCGAAAGCAGAAGTGTTAGTTTAACACGGTTGATGTAGTCGAACGTCTTCGCGATCCAACCAATCCATGTACCGAACGTACGACACCTCCGTGTTCAGCACATGTTTAGCTCGATGACGTCCCTCGAACTCTTGATCCAGTAGAGGGTCGAGGGAGACTTCCGTTAGCATGACGGCGTGGCGATGGTGATGGTGATGTGATCCGCGCAGGGCTTCGCCTAAGCACTACGGCGCTACGACCGGAGGAGTAAACTGTGGAGGGGGCACCGCACAAGGTTAAGAGAATAACTGTTGTGCCTTTGGGGTGCCCCTGCCCACGTATATAAAGGAGGGGAGGGGAGCCGGCCGGCCCCTAGGGGCACGCCAAGTGGGGGGAGTCCCACTAGGACTCCTAGTCCTAGTCGGCTCCCCCCTTCCTTCCAACGGAGAGGGGAAAGGGGAAAGAGAGAGAGAGGCAGAAGGAAAGGGGGGGCCGCGCCCCCACCCCTTGTCCAATTCGGATTGGGCATGAGGGGGGCACCTCCCGTGGATGCCTCCTCCTCTCCACTATGGCCCATGAGGCCCATTAACTTTCCTGGGGGGTTCCGATAGCCTCCCGATACTCTGATAAATCCCCGAACCTCTTATGAACCATTCCGGTGTCTGTATACAACCTTCCAATATATGAATCTTTACCTCTCGACCATTTCGAGACTCCTCGTCATGTCTGTGATCTCATCGGGGACTCCAAACAAACTTCGGTCACCAAAACACATAACTCATAATACAAATCGTCATCAAACGTTAAGAGTGCGGACCCTACGGGTTTGAGAACTATGTAGACATGACCGAGACATATCTCCCGTCAATAACCAATAGCGGAACCTGGATGCTCATATTGGTTCCTACATATTCTACAAAGATCTTTATCGGTCAAACCGCATAACAACATACGTCATTCCCTTTGTCATCGGTATGTTACTTGCCCGAGATTCGATCGTCGGTATCATCATACCTAGTTCAATCTCGTTACCAGCAAGTCTCTTTACTCGTTCTGTAATGCATCATCCCATAACTAACTCATTGGTCACATTGCTTGCAAGGCTTATAGTGATGTGCGTTACCGAGAGGGCCCACAGATACCTCCCTGATACTCGGAGTGACAAATCGTAATCTCGATCTATGCCAACCCAACAAATACCTTGGGAGACACCTGTAGAGCATCTTTATAATCACCCAGTTATGTTGTGACGTTTGATAGCACACAAGGTGTTCCTCTGGTATTTGGGAGTTGCATAATCTCATAGTCAGAGGAATATGTATAAGTTGTAGCGACCCGACCTCAAACGGTCAAGTCTCTGTGTTTCAGTGTCATCCCTGGATCGGTAATGCTGACACACAGTACTCGAAGGATTTATAACAGAGTAGCAATCACACACTTATTACATCGAATGTCTCAAAAGAGAACTTATTACAATAAATATGGCTTAAGGCCATCTAATACGATAACATCAGAAGGCTTGGAAGATAAAGCGAATCCATCAACTCCAACGGCATAGCTGAGCTGCACAGCAACGACCTAATGAACCTTACTCCTCGTCTGAAAAGTCTGCAACATAATACGTTGCATCCCGAAAACGGGTCAGCACATGGAATATGCTGGCAATATAACACAGTAGAGGAAGAACAGGATAAATGCTATCATTACATGCATATTTGGCTGGTGGAAAGCTCTATGGTTATAGTTTTGCGTAAAGCCAATTTTTTCCTACAACAAAGGAATAGATTTTACTTAACTATCATGGTAGTTGAAACATCATTGAGAAGGTTCCTCCAACTCAATCCCAATTAAAGTGATTATCAACCCAACAATATTAATTTAGAGTGATGAGATACATATGATAATCCAAGTACTAGATACTCAAGATGTCCATAATCGGGGACACGGCTAACCATGATTAGATTGTACACTCTACAGAGGTTTGCGCACTTTTCCCCACAAGACTCGATCTCCTCCGTTGGATTTCTCGCACTACATGATGTTTGAGAAACGGATGACCGAGACACAGTCTTTCAGAAGCATTAACTCTAACCCCGGGTAGACAGTACCAACCTACATCCCTCTACATCTGCTAGCCTACCACTGGAAGAGGTCATGCAACTTACTCAACTATGCTAGAGCCCATAATAGCTTGTGGCTGCACACGGAAGTTTCTAGCATGAAATATCTCAGTTCCCTTTGAGCCTGGGTGGCGGACCTTAGGATGATCACACGGGTACTCCGGGATATCCTAGGACAACACTGGATTCTCCAGGTGCCCGACAAGCAATCCACCCAGATGTGTATTAAAGTTGCCAGCTTAAGTTGAACCATTAATTAACAACTCACATCTGTCATGGATTCACTCACCCAAACCATATCTACGAGCATAGCATAGCAATATAAGCATTACGTAGAAGTAACTCCCAAGGGTTTTATAATAACAGGGCAATAGGTTCTACCTCATCAACTACTTCCCAATACCCACATGTTAATCACCTCCTAATCATGCAATGTTTGAGGATTGGAGCTAATGCATAAAAACTGGGTATGAAAAGAGTATGATCAATGTGTTACTTGCCTTGCTGACGATCCGCAAAACCTAGAGACTCGTAGTAGCACGCTTCGCACTCCGGGAATTCTATCACAAACAAACAATAGCATACATAAGCAATCAAGCAAAGATGCACGGGTAAAACTCAAATAATAAGAATTGACCAGAAAGTTCAACTTAAGAACTCCAGTTTGCAAAAAGAATCAAATCAAACGGAGCAACGAAACTCAAACTGCGAAAGAAACAAGATTCGTTTACTAATCTGGACTAAAGTCAAATTTTACAGTACTAAAATCTTGTTCAAGTTGGTTAAATGGAAAGAGGGTTTCGAGACGAAGATCTAGGCGCTTGAATCGCCTGATTCTGATAAACGAGCGAAAAGATAAACTGAAACGAAAACCGGATCAGAAATCACGATCGAAAATAATCGCGAAAAACCCGAGAAAAAGAAAACTGACGAACAGGCTAACGAACGAATGTTCGTTGTCTGTGACTAATGAGCGAAAACCGTTCATTACAATGAACGTACGGACGAACATCCGCAAAATAAACTAAACCGAGAAAATCGGCGAACCGATCTAAAAAACGACTAGGATTTTTTTAAACCGTCGGTTTTTACCTAAACAAAAAAAACGAGCGGCTCCGGATCGGATCGGCGGCAGCGGCTCCGGCGGCGCGAGGTGGGGCTGCGGGGCCGCGGCGACGGCGGGGCGGTTCGGCGCGGCGGCAGGGAAGTGCGGCGCGGCGGTGGTGGCGACTTTAGGACGGCGGCGCGGGGTATTTAAGAGGGGAGGGGCGGGGTCGGCTTGGGAAGGCAACCCGAGGCGGCGGCGGTTTCCGACTCTGGCGGAGTCCGGGGCATGGGCGCGCGAGAGGCGGTGGCGCGGGGTGGGCCGGCCTGGCTCGGCTGGGCTTCGGCCCAGTCGGGCGCTGAAGTTTTTTTTTAACAAATTCCGCCGAAAATAAATCCTAGAAAAATAAATAAAAATCTAAAAATGCCAAAACAATTTTTCACCTTCTAAATAAAATATTTAGAACAAGATGAACATTTTCTTGGCCCTAAAATGCAATTTTGAAAACATGCAATTTTTCCTATGCAATAAAATATCAATAAAAATCTGAATAAAAATAAATATTTGATTTTAATATTTTTCCTCCAATATCTCATTTATTTTGGAGAAGTCATATTATCTCCTCTCATATATTTTAATATGAAATGTTTACGGAGAGAAAAAAAATAAAAAAAATAATCCTCGTTTCAATATTTGATAAAATTCAAATATGAAAATAGTGAAATCCCCAACTCTCTCCGAGGGTCCTTTAGTTGCTTAGGATTTCGAGGATCGCGAAACGAAATGCAACAAAAATATGATATGCATGAATGATCTATGTATAACATTCCAAATTGAAAATTTGGGATGTTACAAACCTACCCCCCTTAAGATGAATCTCGCCCTCGAGATTCGGGTTGGCTAGAAAATAGGTGTGGGTGGTCTTTGCGAATGTCATCCTCTTGTTCCCAGGTGGCTTCATCCTCGGTATGGTGGCTCCACTGAACTTTGCAAAACTTGATAACCTTGCTGCGGGTGACTCGGCTGGCAAATTCAAGAATCCTGACTGGCTTCTCCTCATAGGTCAGATCACTGTCCAAATGAATCGCTTCTAGAGGCACTGTATCTCTTAGTGGTATATCGGCCATCTCAGCATGACACTTCTTCAACTGTGAAACATGAAACACATCATGAACTCCTGACAGTCCTTCAGGTAACTCCAACTTGTAGGCAACCTCTCCCATACGTTCCAAAATTCGGTACGGTCCTACAAATCTCGGGGCTAACTTTCCCTTAACTCCAAAACGTTTCACTCCTCGCAGAGGTGACACTCGCAGATATGCTCTGTCTCCAATTTCATAGGTTACTTCCTTGCGTTTCGAATCTGCATAACTCTTCTGCCTGGACTGAGCTACCTTCAGTCTATCTCGAATCAACTTAACCTTCTCTTCAGACTCCTTGATCAAATCTGGTCCAAACAACTGTCGATCTCCAACTTCATCCCACATCAACGGTGTTCTGCACCTTCGTCCATACAGGGCTTCGAACGGTGCCATCTTCAAACTGGCTTGATAGCTATTGTTGTATGAGAACTCCGCGTAGGGAAATTGTCATCCCAACTAGATCCATAATCTAGTGCACAAGCTCTCAACATATCCTCCAGAATCTGGTTGACTCTCTCGGTCTGTCCATCTGTCTGCGGATGGAATGTTGTACTGAACTCTAGCCTTGTACCCAAAGTCTGGTGCAACTGATGCCAAAACTTTGAGGTAAACTGTGTTCCTCTATCTGATACGATGGTCCTTGGAACTCCATGCAGACATACGATCCTGGTCATGTATATCTTGGCCAACTTCACACTTGTATAGGTGGTTTTCACTGGGATAAAGTGAGCCACTTTGGTCAAGCGATCAACTACTACCCATATAGAATCATATCCTGATTTGGTCCTGGGCAATCCGGTGATGAAATCCATGCCAAGCTTATCCCACTTCCATTCGGGTATCGGCATAGGCTGTAACAATCCTGCTGGCTTTTGATGTTCCGCCTTCACTCTCTGACATACATCACATACGGCTACATACTCGGCAATATCCTTCTTCATACCAGTCCACCAGAAACGTTCCTTCAAATCCAAATACATCTTGGTGTTTCCGGGGTGTATCGAGTATGGTGAGTCATGGGCCTCCTGAAGTATTAACTTCCTGATCTCTGTGTTATTGGGCACATAAACACGGTCCTCAAACCATAAGGTGTCATGCTCATCCTCACGAAAACCTTTGGCCTTTCCTTTGCTCATTCTCTCTTTTATCTCGGCAATTTCTTGTCATCCTTCTGAGCTTCTCGAATCTTTCCTAACAATGTAGACTGAACTTCCATTGCTGCAACAAAACCTCTAGGAACAATCTCCAATCGAAGTTCCCTGAGATCCTCTGCTAACTCCTTTGGCAATCCTGTGCTTACGAGGGTGTTAGCATAACTCTTCCGGCTCAAAGCGTCTGCTACGACATTGGCCTTCCCTGGATGATAGTGCAGCTTCATGTCATAATCCTTTATAAGCTCCAACCATCTCCTCTGCCTAAGGTTCAGCTCCTTCTGTGTGAAAATGTACTTCAAACTCTTATGATCCGTGTACACATCACAACGGTTTCCAATAAGGTAATGTCTCCAAGTCTTGAGCGCATGCACTACAGCTGCTAACTCCAAATCATGCGTGGCATAATTCAATTCGTGCGGTTTTAGTTGTCGTGAGGCATACGAAACAACTCTTCCGTCCTGCATAAGCACACTTCCAAGTCCTAAGCGAGAGGCGTCGCAATACACTTGGAAATCCTTGCGTATATCCGGCAGAATCAGCACTGGGGCTGTAGTCAGACGTTTCTTTAACTCCTGAAAACTCGCCTCACATTCTTCCGTCCATTTAAATTTGGTATCCTTCTTCAATAACTCCGTCATTGGCTTCGCAATCTTGGAAAAATTCTCAATGAATCTCCGATAGTATCCTGCGAGTCCAAGAAAACCGCGGATCTCGCTAACTAAGTGGGTGCCAACCATTCAGTGACTGACTGAACCTTGGTGGGGTCTACTGCTATACCTTCTCCTGATATAACATGTCCAAGGAATCCAACTTCCTTCAACCAAAACTCACATTTGCTGAACTTGGCATACAACTGATGTTCCCTGAGTTTCTCGAGAACTAAACGCAAATGCTCCTTGTGCTCCTCTTCATTCTTCGAGTATACCATTATATCATCAATCAACACCACAACAAACTTATCCAAATATTCCATGAACACCTTGTTCATCATGCTCATGAAATAGGCAGGGGCGTTAGTCAGTCCAAATGACATGACCGTATATTCATGCAGCCCGTACCATGTGGTGAATGCTGTCTTTGGTATATCCTTCTCTCGAATCTTCAGCTGGTGATACCCTGATCGCAGATCGATCTTCAAAAACACTTTAGCTCCTTGCAGCTGGTCAAACAAATCATTGATCATCGGCAATGGGTATTTGTTCTTGATAGTCACCTCATTCAACGCCCGATAATCAACAACCATCCTCAATGATCCATCCTTCTTCTCAACCAAGAGCACTGGGGCTCCCCACGGTGATGAACTTCGTCGGATGTAACCTTTCTCCAATAACTCCTTGATCTGCTTCTTAATCTCCTCCAGATCATTTGCGGGCATACGGTATGGTCTCTTAGATATAGGCCCGGTGCCTGGCAACAGTTCTATCAAAAACTCGATGTCCCAATCTGGCGGCATGCCTGGTAATTCCTCTGGAAATACATCTGGGTAATCCTTTACAACAGGCACTTCTCTTGAACAACTCCTGAGAGGGAATTTACTTGGGTTCCTCCTTGTCGTATGCCTGGATACATACTTGATCCTTTTTCCCTCCGGGGTGGTGAGATAAATCGACTTACTAGCACAGTCAATGCTTCCTCCATACTTTGACATCCAGTCCATGCCTAATATCACATCCAATCCTTGTGACTCCAAAATTATTAGGTCGGACGGGAAAACATGGCTACCAATGGTTAAGGGTATCTGGTCGCACCATCGGCTAGCCATATACTCTGCTCCAGGTGAACTTACTAACAGAGGAGTCCTAAGGGCTTGGGTTGGTAGTTTAAACTTATCCACGAATCCCCTTGATATGTATGAATGTGATGCACCAGTATCAAAAAGAACAAGGGTTGTAAAAGACTTAACCAAAAACTTACCGATAACCGTGTCTGGCTGCTCTTCAACTTCCTCCACGTTAACGTGGTTCACTTGTCCTTTGTTGAATGGATTGGGCTTCTTCCCAGCACTCCCATTACCGTTTCCATTCTTCGCTTCAGGGCACTCTGTGGCATAGTGTCCAGTCTTCCCGCACTTGAAGCAAGTAATGTGACTTAGGTCTCTCTTGGCGGGTGTGGCTGGATTGGAGTGGTTCTGATTGTTGCTTGTTCTGTTCCCAGTACCATTGTGGTTATGCGAACTTCCTCCATTGTGGTTATGACCTCCATGGTTATGAACAAGTCCTCCCGAGTTCGGGGTTAGACGAGGCTTTTGCTGAGCTCCCGAATTGTATCTTCCTTGTCCATACTTCCTCTTACGGCTCTCAATCTGTTGCTGCTTCCCTTCAATCATAAGAGCCTTATCTACCAACTCCTGGTAGTTGTTGAATGTTGCCGCCATCAACTGCATGCTCATCTCATCATTCAACCCTTCCATAAATTTCTCCTGCTTCGCGGCATCTGTGGCCACATCATCAGGGGCATAGCGAGATAACTTGCTAAACTCATCCACGTACTGAGCTACAGTACGGTTCCCCTGGCGTAAGTTGCGAAACTCACGCTTCTTCATATTCATAGCTCCAGTTGAGACATGGGCTGCGCGGAAAGCTTGCTGAAACTGATCCCAAGTGACGTTGGCTATGGGGAAAGTGGCCGTATAATTCTCCCACCATGAGGCTGCTAGTCCATCCAATTGGTGTGCGGCAAAGCGCACCTTCTCAGTATCTGTGCAACCTGCGGTGGTCAACTCCCTTCCAATACGGCGTAGCCAATCATTAGCAACTATAGGCTCGGTGCTACTGGAAAACACCGGCGGCTGCAACCTCAGAAAGCGAGCTAAGTTGTCAACTGGAGGCGGGTTGTTGTTGTTATTGTTGCCTGGGTTCTGGACTAACAATTGCATCAAGGCATTCTGCTGCTGGATCAACTGAGTGAGCTCCGGTGGAAAGGCAAATCCGGTGTCGCATCTCGGAGGCATCTGATGGGTTTAGAGGGGAGAGATTAGAATAGAAAAGGGGTCCAGTGAGAAAACACTACCCATATGCACATGAGACAAACACAATCATATCACTCAATCAATCAAGCAAGGGCATACAAACGGTCTAGAACTATCGTTAAAAGTGCTCAAATACTACTGTATACATGGGGGAATACTACTAATCATTTGGTGGTCATCTAGAAATTTTGATTGGTGGAAGACTCCATGATGTCTGCTCCAGCTTCGTCTTCAAAGTCATCTTCACTGGGGTCGGAGTCGGTGTCATCGATGATGATGTAGTTCTCCGGACAAGTGGAATCGTCGTCCTCTCCTCCTGGCGCGGGGTCTCCCATGAATACTCCAATCTTCTTTATCAGGTCGTCGTTCTTCTCCAGTAGTGTTGCAATTTCCTCCTCATATCCATTGCATGTAGACTTAAGTTCTTCTTCCAGCTCGGTGATCCTTGTCTTCGCCTTCTTCAAATCTATCATGTCTGCGCACATCTGATTCTCCTGGCGTCGAATGTGTTGGTTTAACTCCTGGATGAAAGCTGCAATGGATATGTCCTTCTTGGTGCTGATCATCTCCCATTGCTCATCTCGGCGCCCACATATCTGGTAGATAGTGTCTTTGAGATCCTTGTTGTAGACTTCTCCAATACGTCCCATGGAAATGTGGGCTACCATGCTCTTGCCTAGACTCCAGGTTGGTGCTTCAAAAGAAAACTCTATGGGCTCAGTGGTTGGCGAGAACGTCCTTCCTGGAACTTGAACTCGAATCATCCAGCGCTCCTCTTCTGGTAAAGTGGTGTTGTAGGTCCCAGTGAAGCTTGGTATTCCGATGTTCAGGTACCTAGTGACTTCCTTCAAGTGGCGTCCAAAGGGTGTGTCTTCATCCGGTTGTGCAAACTTGTTCCTCGAATCCGCCATCCTAAGAGTAGAAAATGGAGAGGAGTCAGAAATGAGTAGAGCAGAGTGACCTATGGCTTATCTTAGTGGTCGTGTCCTACACTCAGCGTGTGCTCTGATACCATCTTGTAGCGACCAGACCTCAAACGGTCAAGTCTCTATGTTTTAGTGTCATCCCTGGATCGATAATGCTGACACACACAGTACTCGAAGGATTTATAACAGAGTAGCAATCACACACTTATTACATCGAATGTCTCAAAAGAGAACTTATTACAATAAATATGGCTTAAGGCCATCTAATACGATAACAGCGGAAGGCTTGGAAGATAAAGTGAGTCCATCAACTCCAACGACATAGCTGAGCTGCACGGCAACGACCTAACGAACCTTACTCCTCGTCTGAAAAGTCTGCAACATAATACGTTGCAGCCCGAAAACGGGTCAGCACATGGAATATGCTGGCAATATAACACAGTAGAGCAAGAACAGAATAATGCTATCACTACATGCATATTTGGCTGGTGGAAAGCTCTATGGTTATAGTTTTGCGAAAAGCCAATTTTTCCCTACAACAAAGGAATAGATTTTACTTAACTATCATGGTAGTTGAAACATCATTGAGAAGGTTCCTCCAACTCAATCCCAATTAAAGTAATTATCAACCCAACAATATTAAATTAGAGTGATGAGATACATATGATAATCCAAGTACTAGATACTCAAGATGTCCATAACCGGGGACACGGCTAACCATGATTAGATTGTACACTCTGCAGAGGTTTGCGCACTTTTCCCCACAAGACTCGATCTCCTCCGTTGGATTTCTCGCACTACATGGTGTTTGAGAAACGGATGACCGAGACACAGTCTTTCAGAAGCATTAACTCTAACCCCGGGTAGACAGTACCAACCTACATCCCTCTACATCTGCTAGCCTACCACTGGAAGAGGTCATGCAACTTACTCAACTATGCTAGAGCCCATAATAGCTTGTGGCTGCACACGGAAGTTTCTAGCATGAAATATCTCAGTTCCCTTTGAGCCTGGGTGGCGGACCTTAGGATGATCACACGGGTACTCCGGGATATCCTAGGACAACACTGGATTCTCCAGGTGCCCGACAAACAATCCACCCAGATGTGTATTAAAGTTGCCACCTTAAGTTGAACCATTAATTAACAACTCACATCTGTCATGGATTCACTCACCCAAACCACGTCTACGAGCATAGCATAGCAATATAAGCATTACGTAGAAGTAACTCCCAAGGGTTTTATAATAACAGGGCAATAGGTTCTACCTCATCAACTACTTCCCAATACCCACATGTTAATCACATCCTAATCATGCAATGTTTGAGGATTGGAGCTAATGCATAAAAACTGGGTATGAAAAGAGTATGATCAATGTGTTACTTGCCTTGCTGATGATCCGCAAAACCTAGAGACTCGTAGTAGCACGCTTCGCACTCCGGGAATTCTATCGCAAACAAACAATAGCATACATAAGCAATCAAGCAAAGATGCACGGGTAAAACTCAAATAATAAGAATTGACCAGAAAGTTCAACTTAAGAACTCCGGTTTGCAAAAAGAATCAAATCAAACGGAGCAACGAAACTCAAACTGCGAAAGAAACAAGATTCGTTTACTAATCTGGACTAAAGTCAAATTTTACAGTAGCAAAATCTTGTTCAAGTTGGTTAAACAGAAAGAGGGTTTCGAGACGAAGATCTAGGCGCTTGAATCGCCTGATTCTGATAAACGAGCGAAAAGATAAACTGAAACAAAAATCGGATCAGAAATCGCGATTGAAAATAATCGTGAAAAACCTGAGAAAAAGAAAATTGACGAACAGGCTAATGAACGAACGTTTGTTGTTTGTGACTAATGAGCGAGAACCTTTCGTTAAGACGAACGTACGGACGAACGTCCGCAAAATAAACTAAACCAAGAAACCGGCGAACCGATCTAAAAAAACGAACTAGGTTTTTTTTTAAAAACCATCGATTTTTACCTAAAACGGAAAAAAACGAGCGGCTCCAGATCGAATCGGCGGCGGCGGCTCCGGCGGCGCGAGGTGTGGCTGCGGGGTGGTGGCGACGGCGGGGCGGTGCGGCGCGGCGGCGGGGAAGTGCGCCGCGCGGCGGCGCAGGGCGAGGCGAGGCGCGGCAGGCGGCGGTGGTGGTGGCGACTTGGGGCGGCGGCGGCGGGGTATTTAAGAGGGGGAGGGGCGGGGTCAGGTTGGGGAAGGGGCAACCCGAGGCGGCGGCGGTTTCCCGGACTCCGGCGGAGTCCTGTGCGGGCACAGGGCGCGCGAGGGAGGCGGTGGCGCGGGGTGCGCCGGCCTGGCTCGGTGGGCTTCGGCCCAGTCGGGCGCTGAAGTTTTTTTTTTAAACAGATTCCGCCGAAAATAAATCCTAGAAAAATAAATAAAAATCTAAAAATGCCAAAACAAATTTTCACCGTCTAAATAAAATATTTAGAACAAGATCAACATTTTCTTGGCCCTAAAATGCATTTTTTCCTATGCAATAAAATATCAATAAAAATCCGAATAAAAATAAATATTTGATTTTAATATTTTTCCTCCAATATCTCATTTATTTTGGAGAAGTCATATTATCTCCTCTCATATATTTTAATATGAAATGTTTTCGGAGAGAAAAAAATAAAACAAATAATCCTCGTTTCAGTATTTGATAAAATTCAAATATGAAAACAGTGAAATCCCCAACTCTCTCCGAGGGTCCTTGAGTTGCTTAGGATTTCAAGGATCGTGAAACGAAATGCAACAAAAATATGATATGCATGAATGATCTATGTATAACATTCCAAATTGAAAATTTGGGATGTTACATAAGTCATGAAGAAAGCAATAGCAGTAAAACTAAACGATCATAATGCTAAGCTAATGGATGGGTCTTTTCCATCACATCATTCTCTAATGATGTGATCACGTTCATCAAATGACAACACATGTCTATGGTCAGGGAACTTAACCATCTTTGATTAATGAGCTAGTCAAGTAGAGGCATACTAGGGACACTTTGTTTTGTCTATGTATTCACAGATGTACTAAGTTTCCGATTAATACAATTCTAGCATGAATAATAAACATTTATCATGATATAAGGAAATATAAATAACAGGCATATTTCCTTCAGTCTCGCACTTGCACTAGAGTCAATAATCTAGATTACATGGTAATGATTCTAACACCCATGGAGTCTTGGTGCTGATCATGTTTTGCTCGTGGAAGAGGCTTAGTCAATGGGTCTGCAACATTCAGATCCGTATGTATTTTGCAAATCTCTATGTCTCCCTCCTTGACTTGATCGCGGATGGAATTGAAGCGCCTCTTGATGTATTTGGTTCTCTAGTGAAATCTGGATTCCTTCACCAAGGCAATTGCTCCAGTATTGTCACAAAAGATTTTCATTGGACCCGATGCACTAGGTATTACACCTAGATCGAATATGAACTCCTTCATCCAGACTCCTTCATTTGCTGCTTCCGAAGCAGCTATGTACTCCGCTTCACACGTAGATCCCGCCACGACGCTCTGCTTGGAACTGCACCAACTGGCAGCTCCACCATTCAATATAAATATGTATCCGGTTTGTGACTTATAGTCATCCGGATCAGTGTCAAAGCTTGCATCGACGTAACCATTTATGACAAGCTCTTTGTCACCTCCATAAATGAGAAACATATCCTTAGTCCTTTTCAGGTATTTCAGGATGTTCTTGACCGCTGTCCAGTGATCCACTCCTGGATTACTTTGGTACCTCCCTGCTAAACTTATAGCAAGGCACACATCAGGTCTGGTACACAGCATTGCATACATGATAGAACCTATGGCTGAGGCATAGGGAATGACTTTCATTTTCTCTCTATCTTCTGCAGTGGTCGGGCATTGAGTCTGACTCAACTTCACACCTTGTAACACAGGCAAGAACCCTTTCTTTGACTGATCCATTTTGAACTTCTTCAAAACTTTATCAAGGTATGTGCTTTGTGAAAGTCCAATTAAGCGTCTTGATCTATCTCTATAGATCTTGATGCCCAATATATAAGCAGCTTCACCGAGGTCTTTCATTGAAAAATTCTTATTCAAGTATCCTTTTATGCTATCCAGAAATTTTGTATTATTTCCAATCAACAATATGTCATCCACATATAATATTAGAAATGCTACAGAGCTCCCACTCACTTTCTTGTAAATACAGGCTTCTCCAAAAGTCTGTATAAAACCACATGCTTTGATCACACTATCAAAGCGTATATTCCAACTCCGAGAGGCTTGCACCAGTCCATAAATGGATCGCTGGAGCTTGCACACTTTGTTAGCACCTTTAGGATCGACAAAACTTTCTGGTTGCATCATATACAACTCTTCTTTAAGATATCCATTAAGGAATGCAGTTTTGACATCCATTGCCAAAATTTCATAATCATAAAATGCAGCAATTGCTAACATGATTCGGACAGACTTAAGCATCGCTACGGGTGAGAAGGTCTCATCGTAGTCAACTCCTTGAACTTGTCGAAAACCTTTCGCAACAAGTCGAGCTTTGTAGACAGTAACATTACCGTCAGCGTCAGTCTTCTTCTTGAAGATTCATTTATTCTCTATGGCTTGCCGATCATCGGGCAAGTCAACCAAAGTCCATACTTTGTTCTCATACATGGATCCCATCTCAGATTTCATGGCCTCAAGCCATTTCGCGGAATCTGGGCTCATCATCGCTTCCTCATAGTTCGTAGGTTCGTCATGGTCTAGTAACATGACTTCCAGAACAGGATTACCGTACCACTCTGGTGCGGACCATACTCTGGTTGACCTACGAGGTTCGGTAGTAACTTGATCTGAAGTTTCATGATCATCATCATTAACTTCCTCACTAATTGGTGTAGGAATCACTGGAACTGATTTCTGTGATGAACTACTTTCCAATTCGGGAGAAGGTACAATTACCTCATCAAGTTCTACTTTCCTCCCACTCACTTCTTTCAAAAGAAACTCCTTCTCAAGAAAGGATCCATTCTTAGCAACAAATATTTCGCCTTCGGATCTATGATAGAAGGTGTACCCAACAGATTCCTTTGGTTATCCTATGAAGATACATTTCTCCGATTTGGGTTCGAGCTTATCAGGTTGAAGCTTTTTCACATAAGCATCGCAGCCCCAAACTTTAAGAAACAACATCTTAGGTTTCTTGTTAAACCACAGTTCATATGGTGTCGTCTCAACGGATTTAGACGGTGCCCTATTTAACGTGAATGCAGCCATCTCCAAAGCATAACCCCAAAGCGATAGCGGTAAATCGGTAAGAGACATCATAGATCGCACCATATCTAATAAAGTACGGTTACGACGTTCAGACACACCATTACGCTGTGGTGTTCTAGGTGGCGTGAGTTGCGAAACTATTCCACATTGTTTCAAATGAAGACCAAACTCATAACTCAAATATTCACCTCCATGATCAGATCGTAGAAACTTTATTTTCTTGTTACGATGATTTTCCACTTCACTCTGAAATTCTTTGAACTTTTTAAATGTTTGAGACTTATGTTTCATTAAGTAGATATACCCATATCTGCTCAAATCATCTGCGAAGGTCAGAAAATAACGATACCCGCCGCGAGCCTCAACACTCATCGGACCGCATACATCAGTATGTATTATTTCCAATAAGTATGTGGCTCGCTCCATTGTCCTGGAGAACGAAGTCTTAGTCGTCTTGCCCATGAGACATGGTTCGCAACCATCAAGTGATTCATAATCAAGTGATTCCAAAAGCCCATCAGCATGGAGTTTCTTCATGCGCTTTACACCAATATGACATAAACGGCAGTGCCACAAATAAGTTGCACTATCATTGTTAACTTTGCATCTTTTGGCTTCAATATTATGAATATGTGTATCACTACGATCGAGATTCAACAAAAATAGACCACTCATCAAGGGTGCATGACCATAAAAGATATTACTCATATAAATAGAACAACCATTATTCTCTGATTTAAATGAATAACCATCTCGCATCAAACAAGATCCGGATACAATGTTCATGCTTAATGCTGGCACCAAATAACAATTATTTAGGTCTAAAACTAATCCCGACGGTAGATGTAGAGGTAGCGTGTAGACGGCGATCACATCAACCTTGGAACCATTTCCGACGCGCATCGTTACCTCGTCCTTAGCCAATCTTCATTTAATCCGTAGCCCCTGTTTGAAGTTGCAAATATGAGCAACAGAACCAGTATCAAATACCCAAGCGCTACTAGGAGCATTAGTAAGGTACACATCAATAACATGTATATCAAATATACCTTTCACTTTGCCATCCTTCTTATCTGCCAAATACTTGGGGCAGTTCCGCTTCCAGTGACCAGTCCCTTTGCAGTAGAAGCACTCAGTTTTAGGCTTAGGTACAATCTTGGGCTTGAGCAGCAACTTGCTTGTTGTTCTTCTTGAAGTTCCCCTTCTTCCCTTTTCCCTTTTTCTTGAAACTAGTGGTCTTGTTAACCATCAACACTTGATGCTCCTTCTTGATTTCTACCTCCGCAGCTTTTAGCATCGCAAAGAGCTCGGGAATTGTCTTTTCCATCCCCTGCGTATTATAGTTCATCACAAAGCCTTTATAGCTTGGTGGCAGTGATTGAAGAGCTCTGTCAATGACACTATTATCAGGAAGATTAACTTCCAGCCGAGTCAAGAGGTTATGGTACCCAGACATTCCGAGTATGTATTCACTGACAGAACTATTCTCCTCCATCTTGCAGCTATAGAACTTATTGGAGACTTCATATCTCTCAACTCGGGCATTTTCTTGAAATATTAACTTCAACTCCTGGAACATCTCATATCCTCCATGACGTTCAAAACGTCTTTGAAGTCTCGATTCTAAGCCGTAAAGCATGGCAGATTGAACTATCAAGTAGTCATCAGCTTTGCTCTGCCAACCGTTCATAACGTCCGGAGTTGCTCCTGCAGCGGGTCTTGCACGTAGTGGTGCTTCCAGGACGTAATTCTTATGTGCAGCAATGAGGATAATCCTCAAGTTACGGACCCAGTCCGTGTAGTTGCTACCATCATCTTTCAACTTAGCTTTCTCTAGGAATGCATTAAAATTCAAAGGAACGGTAGCACGGGCCATAGATCTACAACAACATAGATATGCCAAAATTATCAGGTACTAAGTTCATGATAAATTAAAGTTCAAATAATCATATCACTTAAGAACTCCCACTTAGATAGACATCGCTCTAGTCATCTAAATGATCACGTGATCCATATCAACTAAACAATGTCCGATCATCACGTGAGATGGAGTAGTTTTCAATGGTGAACATCACTATGTTGATCATATCTACTATATGATTCACGTTCGACCTTTCGGTCTTAGTGTTCCGAGGCCATATCTGCATATGCTAGGCTCATCAAGTTTAACCTGAGTATTCTGCACGTGCAAAACTGGCCTGCACTTGTTGTATGTGAACGTAGAGCTTATCACACCCGATCATCACGTGGTGTCTCGGCACGTCGAACTGTTGCAACGGTGCATACTCAGGGAGAACACTTGTACCTTGAAATTTAGTGAGGGATCATCTTATAATGCTACCGCCGTACTAAGTAAAATAAGATGCATAAAGGATAAACATCACATGCAATCGAAATGTGTGACATGATATGGTCATCATCATCTTGTGCCTTTAATCTCCATCTCCAAAGCACCGTCATGATCTCCATCGTCACCGGCTTTTGACACCTTGATCTCCATTGTAGCGTCGTTGTCGTCTCGCCAACTATTGCTTCTACGACTATCGCTACCGCTTAGTGATAAAGTAAAGCAATTAAATGGCGATTGCATTTCGTTCAATAAAGTGGCAACCATAAGGCTCCTGCCAGTTGCTGATAACTTTTTACAAAACATGATCATCTGATACAACAATTTATATATCATCACGTATTGACCATATCACATCACAACATACCCTGCAAAAATAAGTTAGATGTCCTCTACTTTGTTGTTGCAAGTTTTACGTGGCTGCTACGGGCTTCTAGCAAGAACCGTTCTTACCTACGCATCAAAACCACAACGATTTTTCATCAAGTGTGCTTTTTTAACCTTCAACAAGGACCAGCCATAGTCAAATTCGATTCAACTAAAGTTGGAGAAATAGACACCCGCCAACTACCTGTGTGCGAAGCACGTCGGTAGAACCGGTCTCATGAACGTGGTCATGTAATGTTGGTCCAGGCCAGTTCATCCAACAATACTGCCAAATCAAAATAAGACGCTGGTGGTAAGCAGTATGACTATTATCGCCCACAACTCATTGTGTTCTACTCGTGCATATCCTCTATGCATAGACCTGGCTCTGATGCCACTGTTGGAGAACGTAGCATGCAATTTTAAAAAAATCCTATGATCACGCAAGATCTATCTAGGAGATGCATAGCAATGAGACGGGGAGAGTGTGTCCATGTACCCTCATAGACCGAAAGCGGAAGCGTTAGTTTAACGCGGATGATGTAGTCGAATGTCTTCACGATCCAACTGATCCAAGTACCGAACGTACGGCACCTCCGTGTTCAGCACACGTTCAACTCAATGACGTCCCTCGAACTCTTGATCCAATAGAGGGTCGAGGGAGAGTTCCGTCAGCATGACGGCGTGGCGACGGTGATGGTGATGTGATCCGCGCAGGGCTTCGCCTAAGCACTACGACGCTATGACCGAAGAAGTAAACTGTGGAAGGGGGCACCGCACACGGCTAAGAGAATAATTGTTGTGCCTTTGGGGTGCCCCCGGCCCACGTATATAAAGTAGGGGAGGGGAGGCCGGCCGACCCCTAGGGGCGCGCCAAGTGGGGGAGTCCCACTAGGACTCCTAGTCCTAGTCGGCTCCCCCTTCCTTCCAACGGAGAGGGGAAAGGGGAAAGAGGGGGAGAGGGCGAAGGAAAGGGGGGTCGTGCCCCCCACCCCTTGTCCAATTCGGATTGGGCTTGGAGGGGGCACCACCTCCCGTGGCTTCCTCCTCCTCTCCACTATGGCCCATGAGGCCCATTAACTTTCCCGGGGGGTTCCAATAGCCTCCCGGTACTCCGATAAATCCCCGAACCTCTTCGGAACCATTCCGGTGTCCGTATACAACCTTCCAATATATGAATCTTTACGTCTCGACCATTTCGAGACTCCTCGTCATGTCCGTGATCTCGTCCGGGACTCCGAACAAACTTTGGTCACCAAAACACATAAGTCATAATACAAATCGTAATCGAACGTTAAGCGTGCGGATGCTACGGGTTCGAGAACTATGTAGACATGATCGAGACATATCTCCGATCAATAACCAATAGCGGAACCTGGATGCTCATATTTGTTCCTACATATTCTATGAAGATCTTTATCGGTCAAACCGCATAACAACATACGCCATTCCCTTTGTCATCGGTATGTTACTTGCCCGAGATTCGATCGTCGGTATCATCATACCTAGTTCAATCTCGTTACCGGCAAGTCCCTTTACTCGTTCTGTAATGCATCATCCCGTAACAAACTCATTAGCCGCATTGCTTGCTAGGCTTATAGTGATGTGCATTACCGAGAGGGCCCAGAGATACCTCTCCGATACTCGGAGTGACAAATCCTAATCTCGATCTATGCCAACCCAACAAATACCTTCAGGGACACCTGTAGAGCATCTTTATAATCACCCAGTTACGTTGTGATGTTTGATAGCACAGAAGGTGTTCCTCCGGTATTCGGGAGTTGCATAATCTCATAGTTAGAGGAATATGTATAAGTCATGAAGAAAGCAATAGCAATAAAACTAAACGATCATAATGCTAAGCTAACGGATGGGTCTTGTCCATCACATCATTCTCTAATGATGTGATCCCGTTCATCAAATGACAACACATGTCTATGGTTAGGAAACATAACCATCTTTGATCAACGAGCTAGTCAAGTAGAGGCGTACTACGGACACTCTGTTTTTTCTATGTATTCACACATGTACTAAGTTTCCGGTTAATACAATTCTAGCATGAAAATAAACATTTATCATGATATAAGGAAATATAAATAACAACTTTATTATTGCCTCTAGGGCATATTTCCTTCAACATAGCATACTTTATAGAACCTATGGTTAAGGCATAGGGAATGACTTTCATTCTCTCTCTATCTTCTACCGTGGCCGGGTTTTGAGTCTTACTCAACTTCACACCTTGTAACACAGGCAAGAACCCTTTCTTTGACTGATCCATTTTGAACTTCTTCAAAACTTTGTCAAGGTATGTGCTTTGTGAAAGTCCTATTAAGCGTCTTGATCTATCTCTATAGATCTTGATGCCCAATATATAAGTAGCTTCACCGAGGTCTTTCATTGAAAAACTCTTATTTAAGTATCCTTTTATGCTTTCCAGAAATTCTATATCATTTCCAATCAGCAATATGTCATCTACATATAATATCAGAAATGCTACAGAGCGCCCACTCACTTTCTTGTAAATACAGGCTTCACCGTAAGTCTGTATAAAACCATATGCTTTGATCACCTCTTTAAAGCGTATATTCCAACTCCGAGATGCTTGCACGAGTCCATAGATGGATCGCTGGAGCTTGCATTCTTTGTTAACACCTTTAGGATCGAAAAAATCTTCTGGTTGCATCATATACATGTAACATCCCAAATTTTCAATTTGGAATGTTATACATAGATCATCATTGCATAGCATATTTTATTGCATTTTGGCAAATCCTCGATAAATCCTAAGCAACTCAAGGACCCTCGGAGAGAGTTGGGGATTTTCCCGATTTATCATATTTGATTTTCATCAAATAATAAAACGAGGATTTTGGTTTTAATTATTTTCTCTCCGAAAAATATTTCACATTAAAATAAACGAGAGGAGAAAATATGACTTCTCCAAAACAATTGAAATATTGGAGGAAAAATATTAAAATCATATATTGGATTTTATTCGGATTTTATTTGCAATTTTAATTGCATTAAAAAAATTGCACGTTTTCAAAACTGCATTTTTGTGTCAAAAAATGTTCACCTTGTTCTAATTATTTTAATTAGACGGGGAAAATTTGTTTTATCATTTTTGGATTTTTATTTATTTTTCTGCGATTTTTTTTGATTCCGGCGGAATATTTTAAAAAAAACACCGCGCCCGACCGGGCCGAGGCCCAGCCGAGCCGGCCGGCCCATCCCGCGCCGTCTCCCTCGCGCGCACGCCAGCGCCGCCGCCGGTGTCCGGCTCGGACACGCCATCGCCGTCGCCTTGCCCCCTCCTCCAAGCAGCCCCCCTCTCTTAAATACCCGCCGCCGCCCCCTCCCTCACCCCGAGCCCGCCCAAGCCGCCCCGCCGGAGCCGCAGCGCCGCCGCCCGAGGAGCTCGCCGCCCGCTCGCCGTGCGCCGCCGCCGACGCCGCCCCGAGCCGCCGCTCGAGCCCCGCCACCCCGCCGCCCTCGCCGACCCCCGCCCGAGCCCAAAGCCGCCCCGCCGGAGCCCGTCCCGACGAGGTACCGAGCCGCCGCCGCCCTTGCCGGTTTTCTGGAAAAAAAACCGTTCGTTTTTTTCTAAACCCTAGATCGGTTTATTTTTCTTCGGTTTTATTATTTAGTGAACGTTCACCGATCCGTTCGTTTTAATGAACGTGTTCGTCGGACTTTCGCTGTTAACGAACGTTCGTTCGTTTAACCGTTCGTCAGTTTTCTTTTTCTTCGGATTTTTCCGCGATTATTCCAGATCTCGATTTCAGATCAGATATTCGTTTTCGTTTAACTTTTCGCTCGTTTATCGGAATCAGGCGATTCAAGCGCCTAGAGTTTCGTCTCTAAATTCTCTTTCCGTTTAACCTACTCAAACAAGTTTTTCTACTGTAAAATTTGACCTAGATCCAGATTAGTAAACGAAGCTTGTTTCTTTCGCCGTTTGACTTTCGTTGCTTCGTTCGAGTTGATTCCTTTTGCAAACCGGAGTTCTTAAGTTGAACTTTCTGGTTGGATCTTTTATTCGAGTTTACCTGTGCATTAGATGAGTACTTATTGTTTGCTTGTTTGTTTGTGATAGAGTACCCGGAGTGCGCCGCTTCTTACTTCGAATCTCTAGGTTTCGCGGATCATCAGCAAGGCAAGTAACACTTTGATCATACTTTTCCATACCCAGTTTTTTTTGCATTAGATCAATCCTCAAACATTGCATGGTTAGGATCTAATTAAATTGTGGGTATCTGGAAGTAGTTGAGGTAGTACCTATTACCTGTGTTATTTATCAAACCCTTGGGAGTTACTTCTACGTTTGCTTATATTGCTATGCTCGTAGACGTGGATTGGGTTTGAGAGATATTCATGACAGATGTGAGATTGTTAATAATGGTTTACTTAAGGTGGCAACTAAAACTCACATCTGGGTGGATTGAGGCACCTGGGAACCCAGTGCTGCCTGTATTTTGGATATCCCGGGGTACCCGTGTGATCATCCTATGGACCGCCACCCAGGCTCAAAGGGATCATAAGATTATTCATGCTAGAAACTTCCGTGTGCAGCCACAAGCTATTATGGGCTCTAGCATAGTTGAGTAGGTTACATGATCTCTTGAAGAGGTGGGCTAGCAGATGTAGGGGAAAGTAGGTGTAACTGTCCATCCGGAGTAAAGGGTGATTGTTTCTGAAAGACTGTGTCTCGGTCATCCGTTTCTCAAACATCATGTAGTGCGAGAATCAAGCGGAGGCGATCGAGTCTTGTGGGGAAAAGTGCGCAAACCTCTGCAGAGTGTACAAACTAATCATGGTTAGCCGTGTCCCCGGTTATGGACAACTTGAGTATCTAGTACCTGGATTATCATGTGAATCTCATCACCATGTTACTTTAATTAATTTTGTTGGGTTAATGATGACACTTAATTGGGATTGAGTTGGGGTACCTTCTCAATGTTTAACAACCACCATGATAGTTAAATAAAATTATTCCTTTGCAGTAGGGAAAAATTGGCTTTTCGCAAAACTGTAACCATAGAGCTTTCCACCAGCCATATATGCATGTAGTATAGCATTATTATGTTCATTATTCTCTATGTGTTATATTGCCAGCATATTCCATGTGCTGACCCGTTTTCGGGCTGCAACGTTTCATGTTGCAGACTTTTCAGACGACGAGTAAGGTGCCTTAGGTCGTGGTCTTATACTCAGTGATGCCGTTGGAGTTGATGGACTCACTTATCTTCCAAGTCTTCCGCTGTTATCGTATTTAGATGGCCTTAAGCCATATTTATCATACTTATTCTCTTTTGAGATATTCGATGTAATAAGTGTGTGATTGCTACTCTGTTATAAATCCTCCATTTGTACTGTGCGTGTCAGCATTACTGATCCAGGGATGACACTGGTGCACAGCAGCACAGACTATTTGAGGTCTGGTCGCTACAAAGGTGGTATCAGAGCACACGCTGACTGTAGGACACGACCACTAAGCTTAAGCCCTAGAACACTTCTCTCTTCTCATTTCTGACCCCTCTCCACTTTCTACTCTTTTAGGAATGGCGGATGCAAGGAGCAAGTTCATGCAACCAGATGAAGACACGCCTTTTGGACGACACTTGAAGGAAGTCACTAAGTACTTGAACATAGGAATACCAAGCATCACCGGAACCTACAACGCCACATTACCTGAAGAGGAGAGCTGGAAGATTCAAGTTCAAGTTCCAGGAAGGACGTTTGTGCCAGTTACTGAACCCATAAGATTGGTTTTTGAAGCACCAACCTGGAGTTTAGGGAAGAGCATGGCCGCCCACATCGCTATGGGACGCATTGGAGAAGTCTACCACAGGGAGCTTAAGGATACTATTTATCAGATTTGTGGACGCCGAGACGAGCAATGGGAGATGATCAGAACCAAGAAGGATGGATCAATTGCAGCTTTCATCCAGGAGCAAAACCAACACATTCGTCGCCAGGAGAACCAGATGTGCTCAGACAAGGAAGATCTGAAGAAGGCATTGACGAAGATCAAGGAGCTGGAGGAAGAACTCAAGGCTACACGCGAGGATTATTTGGAGGAAATCGTCGCACTAGTAGGGAAGAATGACGACCTGGAGAAGAAGATTGGAGTATTCATGGGAAATCCAGTGCCAAAAGCAGAAGATGACGAATGCGCTTGCCCGGATAACTACATCATCATCGACGACACCGACTCGGACCCCAGTGAAGATGACTTTGTTGATGAAGCTGGAGCAGATATCATGGAGTCTTCAACTGATCAAAATTTCTAGTAGACCACCATATCAGTAGTAGTTTTCCCCCATTTAATAGTATAGTTCAAGCACTTTGTAACGCTAGTTAGATCGATTGTATGCCTTGTTTGAATTGATTGAGTGATATTGATTGTATTTGACTCATGAGCATATGGGTAGTGTTTTCCCTCTAGACCTCATTCTATTCTTAACTCTCATCTTTTCTAACCCATCAGATGCCTCCGAGACGCGACACCGGATTTGTTTTTCCCACCGGAGATCACCCAGTTGATTCAGCAACAGAA
Source organism: Triticum aestivum (assembly GCF_018294505.1). Taxonomy (NCBI): domain Eukaryota; kingdom Viridiplantae; phylum Streptophyta; class Magnoliopsida; order Poales; family Poaceae; genus Triticum; species Triticum aestivum. Next base: position 288,649,821 of record NC_057811.1, read on the forward strand.
TGCCCTGATGCAAGTGTTAGTACAGAACCAAGGCAACAACAACAACAATAACCCACCACCTCCACCTGTTGATCACTTAGCTCGTTTCTTGAGGCTAAACCCGCCGGTGTTTTCCAGCAGCACCGAGCCGATTGTTGCAGATGATTGGCTCCGCAAAGTTGGAAGGGAGTTGGCCACTGCAGGATGCACAGATGCGGAAAGAGTGCGTTTTGCCGCACATCAGCTTGATGGACCCGCAGCATCATGGTGGGAGAATTACACAGCCACACACCCTATTTACACTGTCACATGGGACCAGTTTCAGCAAGCTTTCCGTACAGCTCATGTTTCAGCAGGAGCTATGGCTATGAAGAAGCGCGAGTTTCGCAACCTACGCCAAGGAGGACGCACCGTAGGCCAGTATGTGGAGGATTTCAGTAAGTTAGCACGTTATGCACCAGATGACGTTGCTACAGATGCAGCCAAGCAGGAGAAGTTTTTGGAAGGACTGAATGATGAACTGAGCATGCAGCTAATGGTAGCAACCTTCAACAACTACCAGGAGTTGGTAGATAGAGCTCTCATGATTGAAGGGAAGCAGCAGCAGATTGAAAACCGTAAGAGGAAGTATGGACAAGGGAAGTATAATTCTGGAGCTCAGCAGAAGCCACGTTTTGCCCCGAAACCGGGAGGACAGTTTCAGCATACCCATGGAGGAGGTAGTTCGCACAACCATAATGGCTCCAAGAATGGTAATGGGAATGGAGGAAGCAACGGACAGAACCGTAATAACCCATCTACCCCAGCCAAGAGGGATCTAAGTCACGTTACTTGTTTCAAGTGCCAGAAGACTGGACACTATGCAACTGATTGTCCCGAAGCCCAGAATGGTAATGGCAATGGAAGCTCTGGGAAGAAGCCGAACCCTTTCAATAAAGGACATGTGAACCACGTGAGCGTGGAAGAGGTTGAAGCACAGCCTGATGCAGTAATAGGTAAGTTTTTGGTTAAGTCATTTACTGCAATCGTTCTTTTGATACTGGTGCATCGCATTCATACATATCAAGGGGATTTGTGGATAAGTTTAAGTTGCCCACCAAAGTTCTCAGAACACCTATGTTAGTAACCTCGCCAGGAGCAGAGTATATGGCAAGCCAAGGATGTTTTCAGATGCCATTGGCCATAGGTAGGCATGTTTTCCCCTCAGACCTAATAATTTTGGAGTCGCAAGGTTTGGATGTGATTTTGGGAATGGATTGGCTATCGATGTATGGAGGAAACATCGATTGCGCCAGTAAGTCGATTTTGCTTACCACCCCAGAAGGAAGAAGGATCAAGTATGTATCCCGGCATGTGCCAAAGAGGACTCAAGTGAATTCCTTATCAGGAGTTGTACAGGAGGAAGTACCAGTGGTGAAGGATTACCCGGATGTATTTCCAGAAGAGTTGCCAGGCATGCCACCAGATAGAGACATTGAGTTCTTGATTGAACTTTTGCCAGGCACAGGGCCAATATCTAAGAGACCGTACAGGATGCCCGCAAAAGATTTGGAGGAAATTAAGAAGCAGATTAAGGAGTTATTGGATAAAGGCTATATTCGCCCAAGTTCGTCACCTTGGGGATCACCGGTACTTCTAGTGGAGAAGAAAGATGGATCGTTGAGGATGGTTGTTGATTACCGTGGATTGAATGAAGTGACCATAAAAAACAAGTACCCACTGCCGATGATCAATGATTTGTTTGACCGCTTACAAGGAGCTAAAGTATTTTCCAAGATCGATCTACGATCAGGATACCATCAGTTAAAGATTCGAGAGCAGGATATACCTAAGACGGCTTTTACCACCAAATATGGACTGTATGAGTATACCGTTATGTCATTTGGTCTGACTAACGCACCTGCCTATTTCATGAACCTAATGAACAAAGTGTTTATGGAGTTTTTGGATAAGTTCGTCGTGGTGTTCATAGACGATATTTTAGTCTTTTCCAAGAATGAGAAAGAGCATAAAGAGCATTTGCGTTTGGTACTTGAGAAGCTCAGAGAACATCAGTTATACGCCAAGTTCAGCAAATGTGAATTTTGGCTGAAGGAAGTTGGATTCCTCGGACATGTTATTTCTGGAGAAGGAATAGCAGTAGACCCTACCAAAGTTGACACAGTAACAAGTTGGGAATCACCCACGTCAGTTGGAGAGATCCGGAGTTTCCTTGGACTTGCAGGATACTACCGGAGGTTCATTGAGAATTTCTCAAAGATTGCAAAACCCATGACTGAGCTATTGAAGAAGGACACCAAATTCAATTGGACTGAGGAATGTGAAGCTAGTTTCCAAGAATTGAAGAAACGATTGGTTACATCACCAGTGTTGATTCTGCCAGATCAACGCAAGGATTATGAAGTTTATTGCGACGCTTCTCGTCGAGGACTTGGAGCAGTGCTTATGCAGGAAGGTAGAGTTGTGTCATATGCTTCACGACAACTTAAACCCCATGAGAAGAATTATGCCACGCATGATTTGGAATTAGCAGCCGTAGTGCATGTGTTGAAGACATGGAGACATTTTCTCATCGGAAACCATTGTGAGGTGTACACGGATCACAAGAGTTTGAAGTATATTTTCACGCAGAAGGAGTTAAATCTCAGACAGAGGAGATGGTTGGAGCTCATTAAGGATTATGATATGAGATTACATTATCACCCAGGGAAGGCTAACGTAGTAGCAGATGCGTTGAGCCGCAAGAGCCATGTCAACACCCTCATGACAGGAGAGTTACCTCAGGAGTTAGCCGAGGACCTTCGCGAGCTATGTTTGGAGATAGTCCTAAGAGGCTATTTAGCAACACTGGAGATTCAGTCTACCTTGATGGAAAAGATCAGAGAAGCTCAGAAGACAGACAAGGAGATTGACGAGATAAAGGAAAAGATGAGCAAAGGAAAAGCCAAGGGATTTCGTGAGGATGAGCACGATACCTTATGGTTTGAGGACCGCGTTTACGTGCCAAATGATCCGGAGATCAGGAAGTTGATTTTGCAAGAGGCCCATGATTCACCGTACTCGATTCACCCAGGAAATACCAAGATGTATTTGGATTTGAAGGACACTTTCTGGTGGACCGGAATGAAGAAGGATATTGCGGAGTATGTAGCAGTTTGTGATGTATGTCAGAGAGTGAAGGCAGAACATCAGAAGCCAGCAGGATTACTACAACCATTGCCGATACCCGAATGGAAGTGGGATAAAATAGGCATGGATTTTATCACGGGATTGCCCAGGACTCGTTCAGGCTATGACTCAATATGGGTTGTAGTCGACCGTTTGACGAAAGTAGCTCATTTCAATCCAGTGAAGACCACTTACACCAGTGCTAAGTTGGCAAAGATATACATGACCAGGATCGTATGTTTGCATGGAGTTCCGAGGACCATTGTATCAGACAGAGGAACCCAGTTTACCTCGAAGTTTTGGAAGCAGTTACATGAAACATTGGGAACCAGGCTAGAATTTAGTACAGCCTTTCACCCACAGATAGATGGACAGACCGAAAGAGTCAATCAGATTTTGGAAGACATGCTGAGAGCTTGTGCACTAGATTATGGATCTAGTTGGGACGACAATTTGCCATATGCAGAGTTTTCTTACAACAACAGTTATCAAACCAGTTTGAAGATGGCCCCTTTCGAAGCTTTGTACGGAAGGAGGTGTAGAACACCATTGTTATGGGACGAAGTTGGAGACCGTCAGTTGTTTGGACCAGATTTGATTAAGGAGTCTGAACAGAAAGTGAGGTTGATTCGTGATAGGTTCAAGGTAGCCTAGTCCAGGCAGAAGAGTTATGCCGATTCTAAACGAAAGGAGATAGTTCATGAAGTCGGAGACAGAGTTTATCTTCGAGTATCACCACTTCGAGGAGTGAAGCGCTTTGGAGTTAAGGGAAAGCTAGCGCCCCGTTTTATCGGACCATACAGAGTTTTGGAACGTATGGGAGAAGTTGCCTACAAGCTGGAATTGCCCGAAGGATTGTCAGGAGTTCATGATGTATTTCACGTTTCCCAGTTGAAGAAGTGCCACGCAGAGATGGCTGAGATACCACTGAGAGATACAGTGCCGCTGGAAGCGATTCAGCTGGAAAGTGATTTGACCTATGAGGAGAAACCAGTTAAGATTCTTGAGTATGCCAGCCGAGTCACCCGCAGTAAGGTTATCAAGTTTTGCAAAGTCCAGTGGAGTCACCACACGGAAGATGAAGCCACCTGGGAGCGAGAGGAAGATCTACGGAAGGACCACTCTCACCTATTTTCTAGCCAACCCGAATCTCGAGGGCGAGATTCATCTTAAGGGGGGTAGGTTTGTAACATCCCAAATTTTCAATTTGGAATGTTATACATAGATCATCATTGCATAGCATATTTTATTGCATTTTGGCAAATCCTCGATAAATCCTAAGCAACTCAAGGACCCTCGGAGAGAGTTGGGGATTTTCCCGATTTATCATATTTGATTTTCATCAAATAATAAAACGAGGATTTTGGTTTTAATTATTTTCTCTCCGAAAAATATTTCACATTAAAATAAACGAGAGGAGAAAATATGACTTCTCCAAAACAATTGAAATATTGGAGGAAAAATATTAAAATCATATATTGGATTTTATTCGGATTTTATTTGCAATAAAAAAATTGCACGTTTTCAAAACTGCATTTTTGTGTCAAAAATGTTCACCTTGTTCTAATTATTTTAATTAGACGGGGAAAATTTGTTTTATCATTTTTGGATTTTTATTTATTTTTTCTGCGATTTTTTTTGTTTTCGGCGGAATATATATTTAAAAAAAACACCGCGCCCGACCGGGCCGAGGCCCAGCCGAGCCGGCCGGCCCATCCCGCGCCGTCTCCCTCGCGTGCACGCCAGCGCCGCCGCCGGTGTCCGACTCGGACACGCCATCGCCGCCGCCTTGCCCCCTCCTCCAAGCAGCCCCCCTCTCTTAAATACCCGCCGCCGCCGCCCCCTCCCTCACCCCGAGCCCGCCCAAGCCGCCCCGCCGGAGCCGCAGCGCCGCCGCCCGAGGAGCTCGCCGCCCGCTCGCCGTGCGCCGCCGCCCCGAGCCGCCGCCCGAGCCCCGCCACCCCGCCGCCCTCGCCGACCCCCACCGGAGCCCGTCCCGACGAGGTACCGAGCCGCCGCCGCCCTTGCCGGTTTTCTGAAAAAAAAACCCGTTCGTTTTTTTTAAACCCTAGATCGGTTTATTTTTCTTCGGTTTTATTATTTAGTGAACGTTCACCGATCCGTTCGTTTTAATGAACGTGTTCGTCGGACTTTCGCTATTAACGAACGTTCGTTCGTTTAACAGTTCGTCAGTTTTCTTTTTCGTCGGATTTTTCCGCGATTATTCCAGATCTCGATTTCAGATCAGATCTTCGTTTTCGTTTAACTTTTCGCTCGTTTATCGGAATCAGGCGATTCAAGCGCCTAGAGTTTCGTCTCGAAATTCTCTTTCTGTTTAACCTACTCAAACAAGTTTTTGCTACTGTAAAATTTGACCTAGATCCAGATTAGTAAACGAAGCTTGTTTCTTTCGCCGTTTGACTTTCGTTGCTTCGTTCGAGTTGATTCCTTTTGCAAACCGGAGTTCTTAAGTTGAACTTTCTGGTTGGATCTTTTATTCGAGTTTTACCTGTGCATTAGATGAGTACTTATTGTTTGCTTGTTTGTTTGCGATAGAGTACCCGGAGTGCGACGCTTGTTACTTCGAATCTCTAGGTTTCGCGGATCATCAGCAAGGCAAGTAACACTTTGATCATACTTTTCCATACCCAGTTTTATTTGCATTAGATCAATCCTCAAACATTGCATGGTTAGGATCTAATTAAATTTTGGGTATTGGGAAGTAGTTGAGGTAGTACCTATTACCTGTGTTATTTATCAAACCCTTGGGAGTTACTTCTACGTTTGCTTATATTGCTATGCTCGTAGACGTGGATTGGGTTTGAGAGGTATTCATGACAGATGTGAGATTGTTAATAATGGTTTACTTAAGGTGGCAACTAAAACTCACATCTGGGTGGATTGAGGCACCTGGGGAACCCAGTGCTGCCTGTATTTTTGGATATCCCGGGGTACCCGTGTGATCATCCTATGGACCGCCACCCAGGCTCAAAGGGATCATAAGATTATTCATGCTAGAAAACTTCCGTGTGCAGCCACAAGCTATTATGGGCTCTAGCATAGTTGAGTAGGTTACATGATCTCTTGAAGAGGTGGGCTAGCAGATGTAGGGGAAAGTAGGTGTAACTGTCCATCCGGAGTAAAGGGTGATTGTTTCTGAAAGACTGTGTCTCGGTCATCCGTTTCTCAAACATCATGCAGTGCGAGAATCAAGCGGAGGCGATCGAGTCTTGTGGGGAAAGGTGCACAAACCTCTGCAGAGTGTACAAACTAATCATGGTTAGCCGTGTCCCCGGTTATGGACAACTTGAGTATCTAGTACCTGGATTATCATGTGAATCTCATCACCATGTTACTTTAATTAATTTTGTTGGGTTAATGATGACACTTAATTGGGATTGAGTTGGGGGTACCTTCTCAATGTTTAACAACCACCATGATAGTTAAATAAAATTTATTCCTTTGCAGTAGGGAAAAATTGGCTTTCCGCAAAACTGTAACCATAGAGCCTTCTACCAGCCATATATGCATGTAGTATAGCATTATTATGTTCATTATTCTCTATGTGTTATACTTGCCAGCATATTCCATGTGCTGACCCATTTTTGGGCTGCAACGTTTCATGTTGCAGACTTTTCAGACGACGAGTAAGGTGCCTTAGGTCGTGGTCTTATACTCAGTGATGCCGTTGGAGTTGATGGACTCACTTATCTTCCAAGTCTTCCGCTGTTATCGTATTTAGATGGCCTTAAGCCATATTTATCATACTTATTCTCTTTTGATATATTCGATGTAATAAGTGTGTGATTGCTACTCTGTTATAAATCCTCCATTTGTACTGTGCGTGTCAGCATTACTGATCCAGGGATGACACTGGTGCACAGCAGCACAGACTATTTGAGGTCTGGTCGCTACAATACAACTCTTCTTTAAGATATCCATGAAGGAATGTAGTTTTGACGTCCATTTGCTAGATTTCATAATCATCAAATGTGGCAATTGCTAACATGGTTCAGACAGACTTAAGCATCACTATGGGTGAGAAAGTCTCATCATAGTCAACCTCTTGAACTTGTCAAAAACCTTTCGCGACAAGTCGAGATTTGTAGATGGTGACATTACCATCAGCGTCTGTCTTCTTCTTGAATATCCATTTATTCTCAATGGCTTGCCGATCATCGGGCAAGTCCACCAAAGTCCACACTTTGTTCTCATACATGGATCCTATATCAGATTTCATGGCCTCAAGCCATCTGTCGGAATCTGGGCTCATCATAGCTTCTTCATAGTTCGCAGGTTTTCCTTGGTCTAGTAACATGACTTCTAGGACACGATTACCGTACCACTCTTGGTAAGGAACGTGTTCTGGTTGACCTACGAAATTCGGTCAATGGGGGGAGGAACAGTAAGGCCACCCGTAGTAGTATTTAGGGGCTATTTTGTTCAGTTCATCGTACTATAGATGTGGTGGAACTGCACAACGTACTTAAAATTAGCTAGTATATATAGTTGAACTAGCTATTTCAGTACATGGATGGCAAAAATTGGGGAAAAGTTTGGTCGGTTCAGCTGTCGAGTTGAACTGTTTGTATAAATTAAGAACGACTGCTTAATCTATGAATGAAATCTATGCTTAATTACTGAATTTTAGTTGCAAAAATTAGATACTGCTAGTGATTTTTAGCTTCATATTTTGACAAATCGCAGTGTTACAAGGTTGACAAATGGCAATGTTACTAGATCAACAAATGTCAATCTTTCCAGTGTGACAAATGGCAACATACCCAATATGACAGATGCAAATCTTACCAAATTGTTTGTAACTGGTTGCACAAGGGTCATCCAAAAGAACTGTTTGCGTTGAAGAGATGCACAAATCCTGCTCTCACTTTGCATACGGGTGTTCTATCTAAAACGTTTGCGATCAAGTGCTGCACAAATCTTGCTCGGCACATTTTCCCTTGGCTTCCTAGGGAAGTTGTCGGTTTGCATACGGGTGTTCTAACTAAAACGTTTGCGATGAGTGTTTTATATTTAAAAACCATTGCTGTTTTTTCAAAAGAAAATCATTTGATAAGTCTGTACATTAAGAGAGAAAAACGCAAGTTCGCTCAAACCATATCTTTCATTCAGTCATACTGCAAATTTATATTCATATGATCGAGATACAGTATTAAACCCAAGGAAAAAAAAACTATTTCCGGCGGCGGCGGAGGCGGCGTGCCGCGCCATCGTTGTCATTGTCGTCCTCCGGGACGCCGTTCTTGAAGTCTTCAATGCAGCACCGAATGTTCTTCACTTGTAAATCAAACATCATGTCGTCGCGTAATCGATGGGCGGGGCGCGGGAGGACGGCAGCTGGCGACGCTGAGAGGTAGTGGTCCTTGCGGCCGTTCACTCCAAGTGTCCCGACCCGCCTCCGCCTACGGAGCTGCTGGCGCTGGGAGGCTCTTGGGGCTGCTGGGCCTCTTCCAGAAGAGCTTGACAGCGTGCAATCACGCGCATGACAACTCCGCGGAACCGCTCCATTTCCATGTCTCTAGCCTGGTAGCAAATTTCGTCCATCACCTGCATCCTCAAGATATCACGTTGGCGATGTTCTACTTCGTCGGGGACGTCAACTCCGCCAATGATGTGCTCGAGCCTGGCCACCACATCATCGGGATCGAGGTTGACATGGCCGCCGTGGACAATGATGAAGCCGCAGGCTGCCTTTGTCTTGACTAAATCGCAGAGGTCCTCTGGCCATTCCTTGCAGGGCATCAGGCTCTCCATGAGCACTGGTGATGGCGGCTCTTCGGGTGGGTCATCGATCATGCCGCTGGGTAGCTCTGGATCTTTTGCACGGTGGATGGCAAACTGCTCATCACACCTCCTCTGCAATATGTCGATTGTGCTCCCAAGGACTGTCATGCCGATATCACTGCCATGGGCCATGGTTCCTGCACCGGCCGATGAAGCTCTTGCTCCCCGGCCTGCTCTGGCTCGTTCTCCTCGCCGAAGATGTAACGCATGTAGGCGTCGACGTCGAAGCTTTGGTCGTTGCCTGGCATGCTTGGAATAACTAATGGTAGATGGGTGAGGACTAGATCTTCGCAGAGTGTCGCGGCGGTGCGTTGCCGCCTGGGTTATATGCAGCAAGCCGTTAGCTGGTGGTGGGAAACCGGTGAGAGAATAGGCGTGGATTTTACAATTCACCCATGTGGAGCACGGGAAGCATTCGCTGGAGCGCGGGAAGCATTCGCTGGAGCATGGGAAGCATTCGCTGGAGCGTGGGAAGACTAAGTAAAGCACACACACAACCCGAATACCGTATCCGGTGCCACATGTTATTTATCACACAAGTGTTAACATAAGGAAACGTATGTGTAACTTACTAATCATCGCACACGAGTACTCGCAAACGCATCATGTGCGATACTCCTAGCCACCGCAAGCAACTAGTTTGCATTTTTCAAAGTTTTTTGTACACACAGAATTGCACACGAACTAACTGTATTAACCGTCTGTGTTGTAATTTCTCATCGCAAACAGTGCATCTGAGTCGGCTGTTTGCCACGTATCACACACATCTTGCTAAGTTGAACCGTTTCTGTTGTGTTCGCTAATCGAAAATAGTTCGTCCGAGTGAACCGTATGACCTATATCACACACACCTTGATCTGGCTAACTGTTTATGTTGCACTCCCTAATAGCAAATGGTTCATCGGAGCGAACTGTATGCCGTATATCGCTCACACATTGATATGGCTGCCTGTTTTTGTTGTTCTGCCTCATCACAAACAGTTCGAATGGGTTAACCGTGTGCCCTGAATCGCACACGCAACTAAAATCTGAACCGTGTTTGATGGCTCCACCATCGCAAATGTTTTGCACCTTTTTTGACGTTTTTTTTACATCCCCGTTTGTGATTAATGCATCGCACACAGTTTTGTCAAAGGGTCTCTGATCGTAGTGTCGCGTTAGCAGCATCCTGCAGTAGTTAAGGGACGGTTGACATCTGTCCCAACATTGAGCCGACACGTGGATCGTCGACGAATGAGAATTTTACACGTGGAAAATCGCCATTGGTCCGGGCTGTTAACGGGTTATCAGATCCAAACCGGAACCCGATAGCTTAACGGCGACCCGTTATGGTGGATCCCACATGTCGGTTACCCTTGACGAAAGCACTTCTATGACGCGCGATTTATCGTCATGGAATTGGACACTTCTGTGATGATAATTTTGGTAATGTCATGGAACACTCCTACGACAGCACATGTATGATTATCTTGATTCTGTCATAAAATCGTCATGGATGTACATGCATGACAGAAAACGTGACCTACTGTGACAAACACGTATCATCACAGAAGTGTATTCTTTTTGTAGTGACAAGGGTATGTCAATGGGTTTGCAAAAGTCGAAAGGTGGTGGTCGAAATTGGCTATGCGAAAATATGACCGTGGCTGAAAACTTCACGTGAAATGCAGTTCTGTCAGTGAGGCGGATGATCTGGGAGAGGGTCCGGCTGATCCAGGCTGGTCTGGATGATCCGTGACTTGGTCCAGATGATCCGGGCAGGTTAACTTGCTTGGGCTAGGGCTCGGGATGAACATGCAAATTATGGAGAAAAGGAAAAAAATGGGGGATTTTGGATGGATTTCGTGGTGGAGATTGTGGGGAAGAGGTAGATCCACTTGCAACACAGCGAATCCACAAATCAAATTCAACAAAACATCATCAAACCAAAAAATCACAGAATATTTTGGTATGGCTATTTTTGTGGGGATTTTCAAAATTGGACAAAAACACACAAAATTAGGCTAGAAAGTGGGGGTAGGGACTCCAAATTCGTGATCAACCATGGCTCACGATACCAAGATGATGTAGGGTGGAACCCAAATGGCCGATCTTTCATGATTTGGAGGGGAATTCCCGAAGAACACGATGAACACACGAGACCAAAACACTCAAATCAACAAGATTCAGTCACACATGTGCTAAATCCACATACACAAATTGGAGATTGATACGTCTCCAACGTATCTATAACTTTTTATTGTTCCATGTTATATTATATTCTGTTTTGGACATTATTGGGCTTTATTATACACTTTTATATTATTTTTGGGACTAACCTATTAACCGAAGGCCCAGCCCAGAATTGTTGTTTTTTGCCTATTTCAGAGTTTCGCAGAAAAAGAATATCAAACAGAGTCCAAACGGAATGAAACCTTCGGGAACGTGATTTTCGGAACGAACGTGATCCAGAGGACTTGGACCCTACGTCAAGACATCAACCAGGAGGGTACGAGGTAGGGGGCGCACCTACCCCCCTGGGCGCGCCCTCCACCCTCGTGGGCCCCCTGTTGCTCCACCGACGTACTCCTTCCTCCTATATATACCTACGTACCCCCAAACTACCAGATACGGAGCCAAAAACCTAATTCCACCGCCGCAACCTTCTGTACCCGTGAGATACCATCTTGGGGCCTGTTCTGGAGCTCCGCCGGAGGGGGCATCGATCACGGAGGGCTTCTACATCAACACCATAGCCTCTCCGATGATGTGTGAGTAGTTTACCTCAGACCTTCGGGTCCATAGTTATTAGCTAGATGGCTTCTTCTCTCTTTTTGGATCTCAATACAATGTTCTCCCCCTCTCTTGTGGAGATCTATTCGATGTAATCTTCTTTTGCGGTGTGTTTGTTGAGACCGATGAATTGTGGGTTTATGATCAAGTTTATCTATGAACAATATTTGAATCTTCTCCGAATTCTTTTATGTATGATTGGTTATCTTTGCAAGTCTCTTCGAATTATCAGTTTGGTTTGGCCTACTAGATTGATCTTTCTTGCAATGGGAGAAGTGCTTAGCTCTGGGTTCAACCTTGCGGTGTCCTTTCCCAGTGACAGTAGGAGCAGCAAGGCACGTATTGTATTGTTGCCATCGAGGATAACAAGATGGGGTTCATATCATATTGCATGAGTTTATCCCTCTACATCATGTCATCTTGCTTAAAGCATTACTCTGTTCTTATGAACTTAATACTCTAGATGCATGCTGGATAGCAGTCGATGTGTGGAGTAATAGTAGTAGATGCAGGCAGGAGTCGGTCTACTTGTCTTGGACGTGATGCCTATATACATGACCATACCTAGATATTCTCATAACTATGCTCAATTCTGTCAATTGCTCAACAGTAATTTGTTCACCCACCGTAAATACTTATGCTCTCGAGAGAAGCCACTAGTGAAACCTATGGCCCCGGGGTCTATTTTCCATCATATTAATCTCCCGACAACAAGCTATTTCTGGTGCCGTTTTTATTTTACTTTCTTTACTTTGCATCTTTATCATAAAAATACCAAAAATATTATCTTATCATATCTATCAGATCTCACTCTCGTAAGTGACCGTGTAGGGATTGACAACCCCTTATCGCGTTGGTTGCGAGGATTTATTTGTTTGTGTAGGTGCGAGGGACTCGTGCATGGCCTCCTACTGGATTGATACCTTGGTTCTCAAAAATTGAGGGAAATACTTACGCTATTTTGCTGCATCACCCTTTCCTCTTCAAGGAAAAACCAACGCAGTGCTCAAGAGGTAGCAAGAAGGATTTCTGGCGCCGTTGCCGGGGAGTCTACGCAAAAGTCAACATACCAAGTACCCATAACAAACCCTTATCTCCCGCATTACATTATTTGCCATTTGCCTCTCGTTTTCCTCTCCCCCACTTCACCCTTGCCGTTTTATTCACCCTCTCTTTTACGTTCGCCTCTTTCTCGCTTGCCTTGTCGTTATGGCTAGTCCCTTATCTGCTCCTTTGTCCCCTGAGTTTGAGGTTCTTCACTTCAAACAAAGACAAGGAGAAAACTTAAAAGATGCTTGGTTTAGAATGATGGAATCTTATCGTAATTGTACCCTAGAGGTGAATTTTAGAATTTTGCTTCGCAACTTTTATGTTGGACTAAATATGTCTCATAGACAACTATTGGATTGCGTTGCCAAAGGCAATTTTATTGAAATTGATCCCAGTATTGCGCATGAAATTATAGAAGGTATAGTGGGAACACTATCTCAACAAAAGGGGCCTCATCATACCCAAGATGAAATGCAAGTTTTTGAGAAAATTTGCGAAGTAACTAAGATTTTACAAAAGTCTCTTGAACCTCTTAAGAGTGTTAGCGGGAATCTCCACCGCATGAATATGTTGATTACCCTTTGCAATAAGTGGTTGGACTCTTTAGATCTCAAGATTTCTGAATATGAAGGGAAACGTAAAGAACCTCCCGGATTTGAGCATAACTCCGCTAAAAAATTTAAAAACCAAGATGATAATACCTAGATCTATCCTTGCTATTATGCCTAGCTAGGGGAGTTAAACGATAGCGCTTGTTGGGAGGCAACCCAATTTTATTTTTAGTTTTTTTTGCTTTTTGCTTCTGTTTAGGAATAAATATTTGTTCTAGCCTCTGGTTAGATTTGTTTTTATGTTTTAATTAGTGTTTGTGCCAAGTTAAAATTATAGGATCTTCTTGGATGATAGTTATTTGATCTTGCTGTAAATTCCAGAAACTTTCTGTTCACGAAAACAATTGTTAAAAATTATCAGAACGTGATAAAATATTTATTCCAATTGCTGCTGATCAATAACCAAATTGTATAGGTCTTCCTATTTTGTCTGAATTTTTGGAGTTCCAGAAGTTTGCGTTAGTTACAGATTACTACAGACTGTTCTGTTTTTGACAGATTCTGTTTTACGTGTGTTGTTTGCTTATTTTGATGAATCTATGGTTAGTAAAATAGTTTATAAACCACAGAGAAGTTGGAATACAGTAGGTTTAACACCAATATAAATAAAGAATGAGTTCATTTCAGTACCTTGAAGTGGTCTTTTGTTTTCTTTCGCTAACGGAGCTCACGAGATTTTCTGCTGAGTTTTGTGTTGTGAAGTTTTCAAGTTTTGGGTAAAAGATTTGATGGATTATGGAACAAGGAGTGGCAAGAGCCTAAGCTTGGGGATTCCCATGGCACCCCCAAGATAATCTAAGGACACCTAAAAGCCAAAGCTTGGGGATGCCCCGGAAGGCATCCCCTCTTTCGTCTACTTCCATCGGTAACTTTACTTGGAGCTATATTTTTATTCACCACATGATATGTGTTTTTCTTGGAGCGTCTTGTATGATTTGAGTCTTTATTTTTTTAGTTTACCACCATCATCTTTGCTGTACACACCTTTTGAGAGAGACACACGTGATTCGGAAATTATTAGAATACTCTATGTGCTTCACTTATATCTTTTGAGTTATATAGTTTTTGCTCTAGTACTTCACTTATATCTTTTAGAGCACGGTGGTGGATTTGTTTTACAGAAACTATTGATCTCTCATGCTTCACTTAGATTATTTTTAGAGCCTTAAACAGCATGGTAATTTGCTTAAATAATCCTAATATGCTAGGTATTCAATACTAGTAAAAACTTTCTTATGAGTGCATTGAATACTAAGAGAAGTTTGATGCTTGATGATTGTTTTGAGACATGGAGGTAGTGATATCAAAATTATGCTAGTTGAGTAGTTGTGAATTTGAGAAATACTTGTGTTGAAGCTTGCAAGTCCGGTAGCATGCATGTATGGTAAACGTTATGTAGCAAATTTGAAACATGAGGTGTTCTTTGAGTGTCCTCCTTATGGGTGGCGGTCGGGGACGAGCGATGGTCTTTTCCTACCAATCTATCCCCCTAGGAGCATGCGCGTAGTGCTTGGTTTTTGATGACTTGTAGATTTTTGCAATAAGTATGTGAGTTCTTTATGACTAATGTTGAGTCCATGGATTATACGCACTCTCACCTTTCCATCATTGCTAGACTCTTCGGTACCGTGCATTGCCCTTTCTCACATTGAGAGTTGGTGCAAACTTCGCCGGTGCATCCAAACCCCGTGATATGATACGCTCTTTCACACATAAACCTCCTTATATCTTCCTCAAAACAGCCACCATACCTACCTATTATGGCATTTCCATAGCCATTCCGAGATATATTGCCATGCAACTTTCCACCATTCAGTTTATCATGACACGTTCATCATTGTCATATTGCTTTGCATGATCATGTAGTTGACATTGTATTTGTGGCAAATCCACCATGCATAATTTTCATACATGTCACCCTTGATTCATTGCCCATCCCGGTACACCGCCGGAGGCACTCATATAGAGTCATATTTTGTTCTAGTATCGAGTTGCAATCTTTGATTTGTAAATAAATAGAAGTCGGATGATCATCATTAATAGAGCATTGTCCCAATAAAAAAAGAGAAAGGCCAAAAAAAGGGAGGCCCAAAAAAAAGGGGGGAATAAAAAGGGACAATGCTACTATCCTTTTTCCACACTTGTGCTTCAAAGTAGCACCATGATCTTCATGATAGAGAGTCTCTTGTTTTGTCACTTTCATATACTAGTGGGAATTTTTCATTATATAACTTGGCTTGTATATTCCAACAATGGGCCTCCTCAAGTGCCCTAGGTCTTCGTGAGCAAGCAAGTTGGATGCACACCCACTTAGTTTCTTTTGTTGAGCTTTCATATATTTATAGCTCTAGTGCATCCGTTGCATGGCAATCCCTACTCCTTGCATTAACATCAATCGATGGGCATCTCCATAGCTCATTGATTAGCCTCGTTGATGTGAGACTTTCTCCTTTTTTGTCTTCTCCACATAACCCCCATCATTATATTCTATTCCACCCATAGTGCTATATCCATGGCTCACGCTCATGTATTGCGTGAAAGTTGAAAAGGTTTGAGATTACTAAAGTATGAAACAATTGCTTGGCTTGTCATTGGGGTTGTGCATGATGAGAGCATTCTTGTGTGACGAACATGGAGCATGAATAAACTATATGATTTTGTAGGGATGAACTTTCTTTGGCCATGTTATTTTGAGAAAACATAATTGCTTAGTTAGTATGCTTGAAGTATTATTATTTTTATGTCAATATTGAACTTTTATTTTGAATCTTTCATATCTGAATATTCATACCACAATTAAGAAGAATTACATTGAAATTATGCCAAGTAGCATTCCACATCAAAAATTCTGTTTTTATCATTTACCTACTCGAGGACGAGCAGGAATTAAGCTTGGGGATGCTTGATACGTCTCCAACGTATCTATAATTTTTGATTGTTCCATGCTATATTATATTCTGTTTTGGACATTATTGGGCTTTATTATACACTTTTATATTATTTTTGGGACTAACCTACTAAACCGGAGGCCCAGCCCAGAATTGCTATTTTTTGCCTATTTCAGAGTTTCGCAGAAAAAGAATATCAAACGGAGTCCAAACGGAATGAAACCTTCGGGAACGTGATTTTCGGAACGAACGTGATCCAGAGGACTTGGACCCTACGTCAAGACATCAACCAGGAGGGCACGAGGTAGGGGGGTGCGCCCTCCACCCTCGTGGGCCCCCTGTTGCTCCACCGACGTACTCCTTCCTCCTATATATACCTACGTAGCCCCAAACTACTAGATACGGAGCCAAAAACCTAATTCCACCGCTGCAACCTTCTGTACCCGTGAGATACCATCTTGGGGCCTGTTCCGGAGCTCCGCCGGAGGGGGCATCGATCACGGAGGGCTTCTACATCAACACCATAGCCTCTCCGATGATGTGTGAGTAGTTTACCTCAGACCTTCGGGTCCATAGTTATTAGCTAGATGGCTTCTTCTCTCTTTTTGGATCTCAATACAATGTTCTCCCCCTCTCTTGTGGAGATCTATTCGATGTAATCTTCTTTTGCGGTGTGTTTGTTCAGACCGATGAATTGTGGGTTTATGATCAAGTTTATCTGTGAACAATATTTGAATCTTCTCTGAATTATTTTATGCATGATTGGTTATCTTTGCAAGTCTCTTCGAATTATCAGTTTGGTTTGGCCTACTAGATTGATCTTTCTTGCAATGGGAGAAGTGCTTAGCTTTGGGTTCAACCTTGTGGTGTCCTTTCCCAGTGACAGTAGGGGCAGCAAGGCACGTACTGTATTGTTGCCATCGAGGATAACAAGATGGGGTTCATATCATATTGCATGAGTTTATCCCTCTACATCATGTCATCTTGCTTAAAGCGTTACTCTGTTCTTATGAACTTAATACTCTAGATGCATGCTAGATAGTGGTCGATGTGTGGAGTAATAGTAGTAGATGCAGGCAGGAGTCGGTCTACTTGTCTCGGACGTGATGCCTATATACATGATCATACCTAGATATTCTCATAACTATGCTCAATTCTGTCAATTGCTCAACAGTAATTTGTTCACCCACCGTAAATACTTATGCTCTCGAGAGAAGCCACTAGTGAAACCTATGGCCCCGGGGTCTATTTTCCATCATATTAATCTCCCGACAACAAGCTATTTCTGGCGCCGTTTTTATTTTACTTTCTTTACTTTGCATCTTTATCATAAAAATACCAAAAATATTATCTTATCATATCTATCTGATCTCACTCTCGTAAGTGACCGTGTAGGGATTGACAACCCCTTATCGTGTTGGTTGCGAGGATTTATTTGTTTGTGTAGGTGTGAGGGACTCGTGCATGGCCTCCTCCTGGATTGATACCTTGGTTCTCAAAAACTGAGGGAAATACTTACGCTACTTTGCTGCATCACCCTTTCCTCTTCAAGGGAAAACCAACGCAGTGCTCAAGAGGTAGCAGAGATACAAGATCCAAAGTCAACAACGGAGGATACACGGTAACTAGTTCATCCCAATCCATGAGGAAATAGGTCTTGAATCCACTAGGGTATCTTCCCTCAAGAGGGGTCTTCAATCCACTTGGGGGGTCTTATCCTAGGAGGTCTTGGTATCAATAGGAGTAGGGATAAGTGGATGACAAGGCTCGGTCTCAATGTTGAGCTATCACAATGCTAACCCTAAAACATGGGCGGAGTTGGAGTATATATAGTACATGGGCTACGGCCAAGTCATGCACGCACGCAAGGTTCGAATGGTGGTCCAGAGGATCTGGGCTTCGGGTGTCCAGATGATCCGGGTGACCGTCTGGATTGTCATGAGGCAGCGGCTGGTCCGGTCGTCCGTGTTCTGGTCCGGATGTCCGACTCCATCCGAATGATCCAGGACCTGGTCCGGATGATCCGGCTTCGTTGAGGAGGCTGTTGTAGTCTTGGTGCGCGGTAGCCGGATCATCCGGGCCGGGGTACGGATCATCTGGGTTGGGTCCGGATCATCCGGGACTTGGTCCGGATCATTTGGGCAGCTCCTGACTTGCTCGTTTTCTTCTTCGTCTTCACGTTCCTCATCTCCCTTCGTTCGGCCTTGCTCCTTAGCTTGTCCATGGCTAGTTCCTTGGTACCTGAGTATGCAAAGTGTCTTCACTTGAGGTAGTAGCCATGTCTCATGTGTTTCGAAAGGGAATTGCGAGAGGAGAGATGGCACCTTGGTCTTGAGAGCTCTTGCACGTATACATGTCATAGGTCCACTTGGCACTTGGGGAGACGAAGGTGGGTCCATGGGGATGACCTTGGGATGCTCCACATCAGGAAGGGTGAAACAGTACATTAGAGATAAGTATTTCCCTCAGTGAGAACCAAGTTTATTGAACCAATAGGAGAATCACACAAACCCCAATGAACAACACATGCACAAACAAAAGAAAATACTTGCACCCAAAGCGGGCAAGAGGGTTGTCAATCCCATTGAACTCGTTACTTGCAAGGATTAAATCTTTTATAGGTAGATAGGTAAATTGCAAAACAAAATAAAAGTAAATAAATTGCAGAAAGGTATTTTTGGTTTTTATTATATGATTAAAGTAGATCAGGGGGCCATAGTTTTCACTAGAGGCTTCTCCCTCGAAACAATAGCATACAATGGGTAGACAAATTACTATTGGGCAATTGATAGAAATACGCATAGCTATGACGTTATTCATGGCAGTGATCATACATATAGGCATCACGTCTGTGACAAGTAGACCGACTCCTACCTGCATCTACTACTATTACTTAACCAATCAACCGCTATCTAGCATGCATCTATGGTATTAAGTTCATGACAAACAGAGTAACGCCTTAAGCAAGATGACATGATGTAGACAAAGCAAACTCAAGCAATATGAGTAAATCCCATAGTTTTACCCTTAATGGCAACAATACAAATACATGCCTCACTACCCCTTCTGTCACGAGGTGAGGACACCACAAGATTGTAGCCATTACAAAGCACCCCTCCCACTGAAGATAAATCAATCTAGTTGACCAAACCAAACAGATAGATCGGAGAAAAATACAAAGCTATCATAATCATGCATAATAAAGTTCAAAAAGACTCAATTACTTTCAGTGAATAATCTAATCATAAACCCACAAGGCCACAATTCATCGGATCCTAACTAACACACCGCATAAGAAGATTACATCAGATAGAACTCCAAGAATATCGAGGAGAACATTGTATTGAAGATCAGAGAGAGAGAGAGAGAGAGAGAGAGAGAGGGAGAGAAGAAGAAGAAGAAGCCATCGACCTACTAGCTATGGACCCATAGGTCTATGGTGAACTACTCACGCACCATCGGAAGGCAACAAGGATGATGTAGAAGCCCTCTGTGATCGATTCCCCCTTCGGCAGAGTACCGGAAAAGGCCTTCAGATGGGATCGCGGAAGAACAGAAGCTTGAAGCGGCGGAAAAAGTGTTTCGGGTGGCCCTCTGGGGGTTTCCCAATATTTGAGAATTTATAGAAGTAAAATTAGGTCATACAGAGCCACATGAGGCCCACAAGGTAACAGGGCGCCCCCTACCCCCTGGGCGCACCATGTTGCCTTGTTGTCTGCTCGTTTGCCATCTTGGCTCCTCTCGAAGCTTCTAGGGCCTCTTTTGTCCAGAAAAAAATTGTTAAAAGGTTTCATAACGTTTGGACTCCACTTCATACCGATTTTATGGAAAACCAAAAACAAGCAGAAAACAACAACTGGCACCAGGCGCTGGGTTAATAGGTTAGTTCCCAAAAAATATATAAAATAGCATAAAAATGCATATAAAGTATCCAAGATTGATAATATAATAGCATGAAACAATAAAATATTGATACATTGGAGACGTATCACGGAACAATACAGAGGACTATGGCAAGGCCTCGAACGGGAACGACCCGGAGCCAGGGAAGACATTGCAGTGGAGTCTGAGGTGGAGGGGAGTACGAGGTTTGACTAGTTCGTGTGCGGAGTGGGGCTGCCACCGTTAGAGAATAACAGATGGTGTGAGGATGGAAGCGGGATGTCCTGGTTGGTAGTGGGGTAGTGTTTTGCGGTAAGGTATGCACCGTAGTGCTGCTTGCCGTCCGAGATGGGAGCAGGTGGTCCCACCGGCGATGGAGGAAGAAGACAAGAGATTGAAGAGGCATGATGGTCATTGGATTTACGTGGTGCAGAGCACCCTACGGACATCACCATGTCAAGAGCTCTGATATGTCTCCAACGTACCTATATTTTTTGATGTATTTATGCTATATTAACATCTATTATATATGGTTTTGGTGCACTTTTATATTATTATTCTGGACTAACCTATTAATCTAGTGCCCAGTGCTAGTTCATGTTTTCTGTTGTTTTTTGGTCTTGCGTAAAATCGATATCTATGAAGGTAAAAATACCTTGGTGATTTAATATGATTTTTTCTATAATATATGTTGTTTTGGGGAGAAGGAATCAACGCGAGATAGTGTCCGAGGGCCCCACACGGCCAGGGACGCGCCCACCCCCTGGGAGCTCTTCATCAACGTCGCCATCTTCATCGACATATCTATTCAGCAGTCCACTCTCCCGCAACACGTTGTTATCCCCTACTTGAACATGGCGTTTTGATGGTGTGATTTTATAATCCAATGATGTGTCATCACTATTGTTTCTGAGTAGATTATTGTTGTATTATGGATTAATTGGTGAATTGCTATGATTGGTTTGAGTTTCTTATGGTTATGTTATTGTACTTGGTGCTCATCAGATGAGCGTGCACATGGATCACACCATAGGGTTAGTTGTATGTTGATAGGACTGTGCATATGAAGGCAGGAGTTGAAACCTTGTCGCCTTGGCGAACCATGGAAATTGATACATACAGGATTGAAGGGCGACCAATATATCTTAATGAACTTGTTTGTATTTGCAGATGCTTGCTAATAGTTCCAATCATAAGTGCATAAAATTCTAAGGGATGACATGCTAGCACAGGCCTCTCCCACATATAAACTTACAATGATGATCAGTTTAGTAAGTTAGCTGATTGCCTTGGAACAATACCACACATCATACCACCACTATTCCAAACTTGCTATTTGTATTATATTGTACTATTACTTAGACAACACCTAACTTTTATGTTTATGTTCTTTGTTATCTTGCAAACCTATCATTTTATGCCCGCAATGTAGTTTTATTTCTTGTTTCTAGATAAAGCAAACGATCGGTGTACGTAAGTTTGTATCGGTGGCAGATAGGACCTGAGAGAATACTGATCTTACCTTTATCTCCTTGTGGGTTCGACACTCCATACTTACCACCTCCATCATTGGAAAGTGCTACGACTATTCTTGCACTTGGGGATTATCAAGCCCTGATGACCCAAAAGTATAGGGGATCCATCGTAGTCCTTTCAATAAGTAAGAGTGTTGAACCCAACGAGGAGTAGAAGGAAATGACAAGTGGTTTTTCGCAAGGTAATTTCTGCAAGCACTGAAATTGTTGGTAAAAACTAGTTTGATAGTAGGATAATTTGTAACGAGCAAGTAACGGTAATGGTAAATAAAGTGCAGCAAGGTAGCCCAATCCTTTTTGTTGGAAAGGACAGGAAAATGATCTCTATAATAAGCAAAGCGTTCTTGAGGGCACACGGGAATTTCATCTAGTCACATTCGATACCCTGTATCTATTCTTCTTTTTTGTATATTAGTTATTAGTGGAATTTCAGTGCATTAGGTTCTTTATTAGATATATATGGAATGAAATAGTGAAATAGAATTAAAAAATCCCTTTCAGATAAAAAGGAAGAATACTATGTGATATATATATATATATATATATCTCACTTGGATAAAAAAATTAAAGTAAATTTCTCTTATCCTCGTTTGTTCCTTCCTTTAGATCATGTTGTTTTGATTCGCGTTCGCTACTTTGATAATTTGATATATGGTTGGACCGGTGCTTGGGTGTCGTTCTTACTTGAACAAGAATCCCACTTATGATTACCCCCCTCGCAAGCATCCGCAACTACGAAAGAAGAATTAAGATAACAATCTAACCATAGAATTAAACATATGGATCCAAATCAGCCCCTTACGAAATAGCACATAAACTAGGGTTTAAGCTTCCGTCACTCTAGCAACCTATCATCTAATAACTACTCACAATGCATTCCCTTAGGCCCAAAGATGGTGAAGTGTCATGTAGTCGACACTCACATAAAACCACTAAGGGAATCACAACATACATATCATCAAAATATCGAATTCACATGATTACTTGCAACATGACTTCTCTCGTGGCCTCAAGAACAAGGGCAACTACTCACAAATAATATTCATGCTCAAGATCAGAGGGATATTAAATAGCATAATGGATCTGAACATATAATCTTCCACCAAATAAACCATCTAGCATCAACTACAAGATGTAATCAACACTACTAGTCACCCGCAGGTACCAATCTGAGGTTTCGGTACAAAGATTGAACACTAGAGATGAACTAGGGTTTGAGATGAGATGCTGTTGTTGAAGATGTTGATGAAGATTGGCCTCCCAAAGATGATAGGGTTGTTGGTGATGACGATGGCTTTGATTTCCCCCTCCCGGAGGGAAGTTCCCCCGGCGGAATCGCTCCACAGGAGGGCAAAAGTGCTCATGCCCAAGTTCCGCCTTGAGACGGCGGCGCTCCCCCCCGAAAGTCCTCTCCTTAGTTTTTTCTAGGTCAAAAGACCTTATATACCAGAAGATGGACACCAGAGGTGGGCCTGGGCCCCCACTACCCACCAGGGCGCGCCAGGGGGCTGGCGCGCCCTGGTGCCTTGTGGGCACCTGGCTTCCCCCCTCTGGTAGTTCTTCTCTCCAATATTTATTATATATTCCCAAATAATTCTCTGTAAAATTTCAGCTCATTTGGAGATGTGCAAAATAGGTATCTCTGACATAGCTTTTTCAGGTCCAGAATTCCAGTTGTCGGTATTCTCCCTCTTTGTATTAACCTTGCATGTTATGAAAGAAAAGGCATTAGAATTACTACATAAAGTATTATAATGCATAAAAACACTATAAATAACAGTAGGAAAACTTGAAGCAAAATGGTCGTATCAACTCCCACAAGCTTAGACCTCGCTTGTCCTTAAGCGAAAGCCGATACTTCAACGTGTTAGGCAGTTGCTTTAATTCAAGCACAGGATCACCTTCATCTGGAGGAGTGTTGGGAATCGTTGCATGGAAAACAAAAAAATTCTACGCAAACGCAAGATCTATCCATGGAGATGCATAGCTACGAGAGGTGAGAGTGTGTCTACGTATCCTCGTAGACCGTCAAGCGGAAGCGTTTATCACGTGGTCAATGTAGTTGTACTCTTCGCGATCCGATCACGATCCAACCGATCTAGTGTCGAACGGATGGCACCACCGAGTTTAGCACACATGCGGCTCGATGATGTCTCCTCCTTCTTGATCCAGCAAGCGGGAGAGGAGAAGTAGATGGGATCACAACCAACATGACGGCGTGGTGGTGATGATGGTGGTGGAGTACCGACAGCGCTTCGCTAAGCGTCGCCGGGACGAGGTGGTGGAACTACAGAGTAACGGGAGAGAGAGGGGCGCCAAGGGCTTTGTGTGTCCTCTTGGGGTGCCCCCTCCCCTCTATATATAGGTGGAGGGGCGTGAGAAACAGCCCCTCCAAGCCCTAGGGCGCAGCTAAGGGGAGAGGACTTGGACTCCAAGTTCAATCCTATTCCTACTAGGACTCCTTCCTTTTTTGCCTTCCCTAGCCACATGGGCTTTTGAGGACTTGGTGCGCCTAGCCCAATAAGGCTAGGGCGCCTCCCCGCAGCCCATGCTATCCCTTGGGTCGTGGTGGACCCACTTGTGGACTTCTAGAAGCTTCCCGGAACCTTCTAGAAGCTTCCCGGTACGATACCGAAAAAACTACACCTTTTTTCGGAACCCAAAATATGACTTCCCATATATAAATCTTTACCTCTCGACCATTAAGAGACTCCTCGTGACGTTCGGGATCTCATCCGGGACTTCGAACACCAAATGGTTACCACTCATCAAATATTGCGATACTACTCTAGCGTCAACGAACATTAAGCGTGCGACCCTGCGGGTTCGGGAATTATGTAGTCATGACCGAGACACTTCTCCGGTCAATAACCAATAGCGGGACCTGGATGCCCATATCGATTCCAACATATTCCATGAAGATCTTTTATCGGTTGAACCTTTATGACAACATACATAATTCGCTTTGTCTGTCGGTATGTTACTTGCCCGAGATTCGATCGTCGGTATCTCTATACCTAGTTCAATCTCGTTACCGGCAAGTCTCTTTACTCGTTCCATAATACATCATCTTGGAACTAACTCCTTAGTCACTTTGCTTGCAAGCTTCTTGTGATGTGTATTACGGAGAGGGCCCAGAGATACCTCTCCGATACTCGGAGTGACAAATCCTAATCTCGATCTATGCCAACTCAACAAACACCTTCGGAGATACCTGTAGACCATATTTATAATCACCCAGTTACGTTGTGACGTTTTATAGCACACTAGGCTTTCCTCCGGTATCCGGGAGTTGCATAATCTCATAGTCGAAGGGATATGTATTTGACATGAAGAAAGCAATAGCAATAAAACTAAACGATCATTATGCTAAGCTAACGGGTGGGTCTTGTCCATCACATCATTCTCCTAATGATGTGATCCCGTTATCAAATGACAACACATGTCTATGGTTAGAAAACGTTAACCATCTTTGATCAACAAGCTAGTCTAGTAGAGGCTTACTAGGGACACGGTGTTTGTTTATGTATTCACACATGTATTTAGGTTTCCGATCAATATAATTATAGCATGAATAATAAACCTTTATCATGAATAAGGAAATATAAAATAACAACTTTATTATTGCCTCTAGGGCATATTTCCTTCAGTCTCGCACTTGCACTAGAGTCAATAATCTAGTTCATATTGCTATGTGAATAACACCCATAGTTCACATCGCCATGTGATTAACACCTAT
The DNA here is from genome assembly GCF_018294505.1 of Triticum aestivum. Classification (NCBI taxonomy): domain Eukaryota; kingdom Viridiplantae; phylum Streptophyta; class Magnoliopsida; order Poales; family Poaceae; genus Triticum; species Triticum aestivum. The sequence goes on from NC_057811.1 coordinate 288,675,250, forward strand.
AGTTCACATCGCCATGTGACCAACACCCAAAGGGTTTACTAGAGTCAATAATCTAGTTCACATCGCCATGTGATTAACACCCAAAGAGTAATAAGGTATGATCATGTTTTGCTTGTGAGAGAAGTTTAGTCAATGTGTCTGTCACATTCAGATCCATATGTATTTTGCAAATATCTATGTCTACAATGCTCTGCATGGAGCTACTCTAGCTAATTGCTCCCATGTTCAATATGTATCCAGATTGAGACTTAGAGTCATCTATATTAGTGTCAAAGCTTGCATAGACGTCACTCTTTACGACGAACTCTTTATCACTCCAATAACCGAGAAACATTTCCTTAGTCCTTTTTAAGGCACCTAAGGATAATTTTGACCACTGTACAGTGGTCCACTCCTGGATCACTCTTGTACCCTCTTTGCCAGATAAGTAGCAAGACAAACATTAGGTGTGGTACACAGCATGTCATATCGTATAGAACCTATAGTTGAGGCATAGGGAATAACTTTCATTCTCTCTCTATCTTCTGCCGTGGTCGAGCTTTGAGTCTCACTCAACTTCACACCTTGTAATACAGGCAAGAACCCCTTCTTGGATTGAACCATTTTTACGTCTTCAAATCTTATCAAGGTATGTGTTTTGTGAAAGTTCTGTTAAGCGTCTTGATCTATCCCTATAGATCTTGATGCTCAATATGCAAGTAGCTTCATCAAGGTCTTTCATTGAATTTTTTATTCAAATATCCTTTTATGCTATCCAGAAATTCTATATCATTTCCAATCAATAATATGTCATCCACATATAATATCAGAAATGCTATAGAGCTCCCACTCACTTTCTTGTAAATACAGGACTCACCGAAAGTCTGTATAAAACCATATGCTTTGATCACCTCATCAAAGTGTAAATTCCAACTCCGAGATGCTTGCACCAGTCCATAGATGGATCGCTGGAGCTTGCACACTTTGTTAGCACCTTTAGGATCGACAAAACCTTCTGGTTGCATCATATACAACTCTTCTTTAAGAAATCCATTAAGGAATGTAGTTTTGACGTCCATTTGCCAAATTTTCATAATCATAAAACGTGGCAATTGCTAACATGATTCGGACTGACTTAAGCATCGCTACGGGTGACAAGGTTTCATCGTAGTCAACCCCTTGAACTTGTTGAAAACCTTTTGCAACAAGTCGAGCTTTGTAGACCATGACAAAAACATTACCATCAGCGTTAGTCTTCTTCTTGAAGATCCGTTTATTCTCAATGGCTTGCCGATCATCGGGCAAGTCCACGAAAGTCCATACTTTGTTCTCACATAGGGATCCTATCTCAGATTTCATGGCCTCAAGCCATTTATCGGAATCTGGGCTCATCATAGCTTCTTCATAGTTCATAGGTTCGCCGTGGTCTAGTAACATGACTTTCAGAACAGGATTATCGTACCACTCTGGTGTGGAGCGTGCTCTGTTCGACCTATGAGGTCCAGTAGTAACTTGATCTGAAGTTTCATGATCATCATCATTAGCTTCCTCTCTAGTTGGTGTAGGCATCACGGGAACGGATTTCTCTGATGTGCTACTTTCCAAATTGAGAGAAGATACAATTACCTCATCAAGTTCTACTTTCCTCCCACTCACTTCTTTCGAGAGAAACTCCTTCTCTAGAAATGTTCCATTCTTGGCAACAAAGATCTTGCCTTCGAATCTGTGGTAGAAGGTGTACCCAATTGTTTCCTTAGGGTATCCTATGAAGATGCACTTCTCCGATTTGGGTTCAAGCTTATCAGGCTGAAGCCTTTTGGCATAAGTGTCGCAACTCCAAACTTTAAGAAACGACAGCTTAGGTTTCTTGCCAAACCACAGTTCATACGGTGTCATCTCAACGGATTTAGACGGAGCCTATTTAATGTGAATGCAGCTGTCTCTAATGCATAACCTCAAAACGATAGTGGTAAATCGGTAAGAGACATTATAGATCGCACCATATCTAATAAAGTACGGCTACGACGTTCGGACACACCATTACGCTATGGTGTTCCACGTGGCGTGAGTTGTGAAACTATTCCACACTGTTTTAAATGATGGCCAAAGTCGTAACTCAAATATTCGCCTCCGCGATCAGATCGTAGAAACTTTATTTTCTTGTTATGATGATTCTCCACTTCACTATGAAATTCTTTGAACTTTTCAAATGTTTCAGACTTGTGTTTCATTAAGTAGATATACCCATATCTGCTCAAATCATCTGTGAAGGTCAGAAAATAATGATACTCGTCGCGTGTCAACACTCATTGGACCGCATACATCGGTTTGTATTATTTCCAATAAGTCATTGGCTCGCTCCATTGTTCTGGAGAACGGAGTTTTAGTCATCTTGCCCATGAGGCATGGTTCGCAAGTATCAAATGATTCATAATCAAGTGATTCCAAAAGCCCATCTACATGGAGTTTCTTCATGCGCTTTACACCAATATGGCCTAAATGGCAGTGCCACAAATATGTTGCACTATCATTATCAACTTTGCATCTTTTGGCATCAATATTATGAATATGTGTATCACTACGATCAAGATTCAATAAACCATTTACATTGGGTGTATGACCATAGAAGGTTTTATTCATGTGGACAAAACAACAATTATTCTCTGACTTAAATGAATAACCATATTACAATAAACATGATCCAATCATATTCATGCTCAACGCAAACACCAAATAACATTTATTTAGGTTCAACACTAATCCCGGAGGTAGAGGGAGTGTGCGATGGTGATCTTATCAACCTTGGAATCACTTCCAACACACATCGTCACCTTGCCCTTAACTAGTCTTTGTTCATTCTGCAACTCCTTTTTCGAGTTACTAATCTTAGCAACTGAACTAGTATCAAATACCCAGGGGCTACTACAAACACTAGTAAGCTACACATCAATAATCTGTATATCAAATATACCTTTGTTCACTTTGCCATCCTTCTTATCCGCCAAATGTTTGAGGCAGTTCCACTTCTAGTGACCATTTCCTTCACAGTAGAAGCACTCAGTTTCGGGCTTACATCCAGCTTTGGGCGTCTTCACGGGAGTGGCAACTTGCTTGCCATTCTTCTTGAAGTTCCCTTTCTTTACCTTGCCCTTTTTCTTGAAACTAGTGGTCATGTTAACCATCAACACTTGATGCTCTTTCTTGATTTCTACCTTCGCCGATTTCAGCATCGTGAAGAGCTTGGGAATCATTTTTTTTCATCCCTTGCATATTATAGTTCATCACGAAGTTCTAGTAACTTGGTGATAGTGACTAGAGAACTTTGTCAATCACTATCTTATCTGGAAGACTAACTCCCACTTGATTCAAGCGATTGTAGTACCCAGACATTCTGAGTACATGCTCACTGGCTGAGCTATTCTCCTCCATCTTGTAGGAAAAGTACTTGTCAGAGGTCTCATACCTCTCGACACGGGCATGAGTCTAAAATACCAATTTCAGCTCTTGGAACATCTCATATGCTCCGTGGCGTTCAAAAAAATTTGAAGTCCCGGTTCTAAGCCGTAAAGCATGGCGCACTAAACTATCAAGTAGTCATCATACGGAGCTTGTCAAACGTTCATAACGTCTGCTTCTGCTCCTGCAATAGGTCTGTCACCTAGCGGTGCATCAAGGACATAATTCTTCTGTGGAGCAATGAGGATAATCCTCAGATCACGGAACCGGTCCGCATCATTGCTACTATCATCTTTCAACTTAGTTTTCTCTAGGAACATATCAAAAATATATAGGAGCTATATTGCGAGCTATTGATCTACAACATAGATATGCAAAACTGTCAAGACTAAGTTCATGAAAAATTAAGTTCAATTAATCAAATTACTTAAGAACTCCCACTTAAATAGACATCCCTTAAGTCATCTAAGTGATACGTGATCCAAATCAACTAACCCATGTCCGATCATCACGTGAGATGGGATAGTCATCAATGGTGAACATCTCTATGTTGATCATATCTACTATATGATTCACCTTCGACCTTTTGGTCTTCAGTGTTCTGAGGCCATGTCTGTACATGCTAGGCTCATCAAGTTTAACCCAAGTATTCCGCATGTGCAAAACTGTCCTGCACCCGTTGTATGTGAACATAGTGTCTATCACACCCGATCATCACGTGGTGTCTCAACACGACGAACTGTAGCAATGGCGCATACTCAGGGAGAACACTTTTACCTTGAAATTTAGTTAAGGGATCATATTATAATGCTACCGCCGTACTAAGCAAAATAAGATGCATAAAAAGATAAACATCACATGCAATCAAAAATGGTGACATGATATGGCCATCATCATCTTGTGCTTTTGATCTCCATCTCCAAAGCATCGTCATGATCTCCATCATCACCGGCTCGACACCTTGATCTCCATCGTAGTGTCGTGGTCGTCTCGCCAACTATTGCTTCTAGAACTATCGCTAATGCATAGTGATAAAGTAAAGCAATTACATGGCGTTTGCATTTCATACAATAAAGAGACAACTATAAGGCTCCTGCCGGTTGTCAGATATCTTACAAAACATGATCATCTCATACAATAACATTTATCACATTATGTCTTGACCATATCACATCACAACATGCCCTGCAAAAACAAGTTAGACGTCCTCTACTTTGTTGTTGCAAGTTTTACGTGGATGCTACGGGCTTCTAGCAAGAACCGTTCTTACCTACGCATAAAACCACAACGGTGTTTCGTCAAGTTTGCTGTTTTAACCTTCTTCAAGGACCGGCCGCAGTCAAATTCGGTTCAACTAAAGTAGGAGAAACAAACACCCGCCAGCCACCTTTATGCAAAACTAGTTGCATGTCTGTTGGTGGAACCGGTCTAATGTGCGTGGACATGTAAGGTTGGTCCGGGCCGCTTCATCCCACAATACCGCCGTATCAAAATAAGACATCGGTGGTAAGCAGTATGACTATCACCGCCCACAACTATTTGTGTTCTACTCGTGCATATCATCTACGCATAGACCTGGCTCATGATGCCACTGTTGGGAATCGTTGCATGGAAAACAAGAAATTTCTATGCACACAGGAACTATCCATGGAGATGCATAGATACGAGAGGGGAGAGTGTGTCTACGTACCTTCATAGACCGTCAAGCGGAAGCGTTTATCACGCGGTTAACGTAGTCATACTCTTCGTGATCCGATCACGATCCAACCAATCTAGTGCCGAACGGACGGCACCCCCGAGTTTAGCACACATGCAGCTCGATGACGTCTCCCTCTTGATCCAGGAAGCGGGAGAGGAGAAGTAGATGGGATCACAACCAACATGACAGCGTGGTGGTGATGGTGGTGGTGGAGTACCGACAGCGCTTCGCTAATCGTCGCCGGGACGAGGCGGTGGAACTACGGAGTAACAGGAGAGAGAGGGGCGCCAAGGGCTTGGTGTGTCCTCTTGGGGCGCCCCCTCCCCTCCATATATAGGTGGAAGGGCATGGGAAACAGCCCCTCCAAGCCCTAGGGTGCAGCTAAGGGGGAGAGGACTTGGACTAAGTCCAATCCTATTCCTACTAGGACTCCTTCCTTTTTTGCCTTCCCTAGCCACATGGGCTTTTGAGGACTTGGTGCGCCTGGCCCAATAAGGCCAGGGAGCCTCCCCACAGCCGGTTCTAGCCCTTGGGTCATGGTGGACCCACTTGTGGACTTCTAGAAGCTTCCTAGAACCATCTAGAAGCTTCTAGGTACAATACCGAAAAAACTGCACCACTTCCGGAACCCAAAATATGACTTACCATATATAAATATTTACCTCTCGACCATTCTGAGACTCCTCGTGATGTCTGGGATCTCATCCAGGACTCCGAACAACATTTGGTTACCACTCATCAAATATCCCAATACTACTCTAGCGTCAACGAACGTTAAGCGTGCGACCCTGCGGGTTCGGGAATTATGTAGTCATGACCGAGACACTTCTTCGGTCAATAACCAATAGCGGAACCTGGATGCCCATATCGATTCCAACATATTCCACGAAGATCTTTTATCGTTTGAACCTTTATGACAACATACGTAATTCCCTTTGTCTATCTGTATGTTACTTGCCCGAGATTCGATCATCGGTATCTCTATACCTAGTTCAATCTCGTTACCGACAAGTCTCTTTACTCGTTCCATAATACATCATCTTGCAACTAACTCCTTAGTCACTTTGCTTGCAAGCTTCTTGTGATGTGTATTACCGAGAGGGCCCAGAGATACCTCTCCAATACTCGGAGTGACAAATCCTAATCTCGATTTATGCCAACTCAACAAACACCTTTGGAGATACCTATAGACCATCTTTATAATCGCCCAGTTACGTTGTGACGTTTTATAGCACACAAGGCATTCCTCTGGTATCCGGAGAGTTGCATAATCTCATATTCGAAGGGATATGTATTTGACATGAAGAAAGCAATAGCAATAAAACTAAACGATCATCATGCTAAGCTAATGGGTGGGTCTTGTCCATCACATCATTCTCCTAATGATGTGATCCCGTTATCAAATGACAACACATGTCTATGGTTAGGAACCTTAACCATCTTTGATCAACGAGCTAGTCTAGTAGAGGCTTACTAGGGACACGGTATTTGTTTATGTATTCACACATGTATTTAGGTTTTTGATCAATACAATTATAGCATGAATAATAAACCTTTATCATGAATAAGGAAATATAAAATAACAACTTTATTATTGCCTCTAGGGCATATTTCCTTCAAGGAGGACCTCCAAGAGTTTCAATAGGCAAATTGTGTTTAAGGATAGGTTGTTGTTCAAAGAATATTTTATACATTCCATTTCTTTCACGCAAGTGCATATCATTTTCATGTTCTAACAAATATTGTTCTAGTGGATCAGTAGTAGGTACAACAATAGAAGCAAGACCAATATTTCATCCTTACTAGGTAATTCCTTATCATAAGGTTGTCTACGAAACTTTGAGAAATTAAACTCATGAGACACATCACCAAAATTGACACTCGTTGTTTCTTTGTGACAATCTATCTTAGCATTGGCTGTGTTCAAGAAAGGTCAACCAAAAATTATGGGGCAAAAGTCATCTTGTGGGGATCCAAGAACTAGAAATCAGTAGGGTATTTTATTTTTCCACACAAGACTTCAACATCTATAACAATCCCAAGTGTCGTGATGGTGTCTCTATTAGCAAGTTTAATAGTGACATATATGTCTTCTATTTCGGCAGGTGCTATATCATTCATAATTTCTTGGTATAAGGTAAAAGGAATACCACTCACACTAGAACCTAAATCACATAAACCATGATAGCAATGATCTCCTATTTTAACTGATACGTCAGCCATGACAACAACAGGCTTGTTCTTATCTTTAGTATCGGGTTTGGCAATTCTAGCTGCTTCATCACAGAAATAAATAACATGCCCATCAATATTATCGACCAAGAGATCCTTGACCATAGCAACACTAGATTCGCTTTAATTTGTTCAGAGGGTTTAGGTGCTATAATATTACTTTTCCGAACCACTGTTGATACTTTAGCATGTTCCTTTATTCTAACAGGGAAAGGTGGTTTTTCAATAGAAGAAGTAGGCACAACTGGATCAACATTGTAAACGATAGTTTCATCTTCAACTATAACCGGTTCTTTAATTTCTTCTTTAATAGGGGGATGATATTTAAACCACTTCTCTTTATGGAGATCAACATGAGTAGTAAATGATTCAAAAAAAGAGGCTACTGCCTTAGAGTGAAGTCCATATTTGGTGCTAAACTTGTGAAAAGCATCGGTATTCATAAATGATTTAACACAATCAAACTCAAGCCTAATACCTGACTCTTTACCTTCGTCGCGTTCCCAATCTTTAGAGTTTCGTTTAATTCTTTCTAAAATATCCCACATGAATTCAATAGTTTTCTTCATAAAAGAACTAGCACAAGAAGTATCGAGCATGGATTGATCATTACGAGAAAGCCGAGCATAAAAATTATGAATAATAATTTCTCTTGAGAGCTCATGATTGGGGCATGAATATAACATTGACTTAAGTCTACCCCAAGCTAGAGCGGTACTTTCTCCTTCACAAGGCCAAAAATTATATATGTAATTCTGATCACGATGAACTAGATGCATAGGATAAAAAAATCATGAAATTCCAATTTCAATCGATCCTGTTCCAAGATCCAATATCGTCGCATAGCCTATACCATGTCAATGATCCCCCCCCCTAAGATAAAGGGAAAACCTTCTTATTAAATTCATCTTTGGGTAAACCTGCAAGCTTAAACAATCCGTAAATTTCATCCACATGTATCAAATGCATATCAGGATGATTCGTTCCGTCTCCTATAAGGATTTGCTAGCAGTTGCTCTATCATACCTGAAGGAATTTCATAACTAATATTTTCAGTAGGTGCAGTAGGTTGAGGGGCAACTCTTTGTGCTTCCGGTTGAGGTGAAGATACCCTGAATAAACCCCTCAAAGGATTGTTTCCCATAGTAGCAAGTAACAATAAATTTCAGCACCTAATATAATTTTTCTGTACCAATTTCGACTTACCAAGAGCGCTTCACTCCCTGGAATCAGCGTAGTAATGACCCACAAGTATAGGGGATCAATCGTAGTCCTTCCGATAAGTAAGAGTGTCGAACCCAACGAGGAGCAGAAGGAAATGACAAGCGGTTTTCAACAAGGTAATTTCTGCAAGCACTGAAATTGTTGGTTACAAGTAGTTTGATAGTAGGATAATTTGTAACGAGCAAGTAACGCTAACGGTAAATAAAGTGCAGCAAGGTAGCCCAATCCTTTTTGTAGCAAAGGACAGGCCAAAACGATCTCTTATAATAAGCAAAGCATTCTTGAGGGCACACGGGAATTTCATCTAGTCACTTTCATCATGTTGGTTTAATTTGCATTCGCTACTTAGATAATTTGATATGTGGGTGGCCCGGTGCTTGGGTGCTGTTATTACTTGAACAAGCCTACCACTTATGATTGCCCCCCCCTCGCAAGCATCTGAAACTAGGAAAGAAGAATTAAGATAACAATCTAACCATAACATTAAACAGATGGATCCAAATCAACCCCTAACGAAAAAGCGCATAAACTAGGGTTTAAGCTTCTGTCACTCTAGCAACCCATCATCTAATAACAACTCCAAAATGCATTCCCTTAGGCCCAAAGAAGGTGAAGTGTCATGTAGTCGATGTTCACATAACACCACTAAGGGAATCACAACATACATATCATCAAAATATCGAACAAATATGAAATTCACATGATTACTTGCAACATGACTTCTCCCGTGGCCTCAAGAACAAGGGCAACGACTCATAAATAATATCCATGCTCAAGATCAGAGGGATATTAAATATAATAATGGATCTAAACATATAATCTTCCACCAAATAAACCATCTAGCATCAACTACAAGATGTAATCAACACTACTAGTCACCCACAGGTACCAATCTGAGGTTCCGGTAGAAAGATTGAACACAAGAGATGAACTAGGGTTTGAGATGAGATAGTTCTGTTGAAGATGTTGATGAAGATTGGCCTCCCAAAGATGAGAGGGTTGTTGGTGATGACGATGGCTTCGATTTCTCCCTCCCGGGGGGGGGGGGAGTTCCCTCGGCGGTATCGCTCCGCCGGAGGACAAAAGTGCTCCTGCCCTAGTTCCACCTCAAGATGGCGGCGCTCCATCCCAAAAGTCCTCACCTGAGCCCCCACTACCCACCAGGGCGCACCAGGGGGGCCGGCGTGCCCTGGTGCCTTGTGGGCACCTGCCTGCCCCCCTCTGGTAGCTCTTCTCTCCAATAATTCTTATATATTCCAAAATAATTCTCCATAAAATTTCAGCTCATTTGGAGATGTGCAGAAATGTATCTCTAACATAGCTCTTTCATGTCCAGAGTTCCAGCTGTCGGTATTCTCCCTCTTTGTATAAACCTTGCATATTGTGAGAGAAAAGGCATTAGAATTACTCCATAAAGTGTTATATGCATAAAAACACTATAAATAACAGTATGAAATCATGAAAGAAAATGGACGTATCAACTCCCCCAAGTTTAGACCTCACTTGTCCTCAAGCGAAAGCCGACATCGAAAATCATGTCCACATGTTTAGAGAGAGAGGTGTCGATAAAAACAAAATACGGACATAACATCATGCTTATTATTATAACAGCAACAAACTTTATCATAAAACTTTATCATATAGCTTCTCATGAACAAGTAACAATTCATAACAACATCGAAGTAGAAAGCATAAACATTATTGAAAACTAACAAACTATGTTCTCAGTCAACTTTGCAACTACAATTCATCATATTTTTAGGAAGGGTCTCATATCTGTAGCGACCAGACCTCAAATGGCCTGTGCTGCTGTGCACCAGTGTCATCCCTGGATCAGTAATGCTGACACGCACAGTACAAATGGAGGATTTATAACAGAGTAGCAATCACACACTTATTACATCGAATGTCTCCGAAGAGATTAAGTATGATAAACATGGCTTAAGGCCATCTAATAACGATAACAGCGGAAGACTTGGAAGATAAGTGAGTCCATCAACTCCAGCGGCATCACTGAGTATAAGACCACGACCTAAGGCACCTTACTCGTCGTCTGAAAAGTTTGCAACATGAAACGTTGCAGCCCGAAAACGGGTCAGCACATAGAATATGCTGGCAATGTAACACATAGAAAACAATGAACAATGATAATGCTATACTATATGCATGTATGGCTGGTGGAAAGCTCTATGGTTACATTTTTGCGAAAAGCCAATTTTATCCTACTACAAAGGAATAAGTTTTATTTAACTATCATGGTGGTTGAAACATTGAGAAGGTACCCCCAACTCAATCCCAATTAAGTGTCATCATTAACCCAACAAAATTAATTAATAGTATCACGGTGATGAGATTCAAATGATAATCCAGGTACTAGATACTCAAGTTGTCCATAACCGGGGACACGGCTAATCATGATCAGTTTGTACACTCTGCAGAGGTTTGTGCACTTTTCCCACAAGACTCGATCGCCTCCGCTTGATTCTCGCACTGCATGATGTTTGAGAAACGGATGACCGAGACACAGTCTTTCAGAAACAATCACTCTTTACTCCGGGTGGACCGGTACACCTACTTTCCCCTACATCTGCTAGTCCACCTCTTCAAGAGATCATGTAACCTACTCAGCTATGCTAGAGCCCATAATAGCTTGCGGCTGCACACGGAAGTTTCTAGCATGAATAATCTTATGATCCCTTTGAGCCTGGGTGGCGGACCTTATACATACAGACAACACTGGGTTCTCCAGGTGTCTCAATCCACCCAGATGTGAGTTTTAGTTGCCACCTTAAGTTGAACCATTATTAAACACTCACATCTGTCATGAATATCACTCAAACCCAATCCACGTCTACGAGCATAGCATGGCAATAATAAAAGCAACGTAGAAGTAACTCCCGAGGGTTTGATAGATGAAACAGGTAATAGGTACTACCTCAACTACTTCCCAATACCCACAATTTGATTAGATCCTATTCATGCAATGTGTTTGAGGAAATAGATCTAATGCAATAAAACTGGGTATGAACGGGGTATGATCAAAGTGTTACTTGCCTTGCTGATGTTCCGCAAAAGCTAACGAGTCGAAGTAACAAGCGGCACACTCGGGTACTCTATCGCAAACAAACAAGCATACAATCAGTACTCATCCAATGCACAGGTAAAACTCGAATGAAAGATCCAACCAGAAAGTTCAACTTAAGAACTCCGGTTTGCAAAAAGAATCAACTCGAAAGAAGCAACGAAAGTCAAACGGCGGAAGAAAGAAACTTCGTTTGCTAATCTGGATCTAGGTCAAATTTTACTGTAGCAAAAACTTGTTTGAGTAGATTAAACGGAAAGAGAATTTCGAGACAAAACTCTAGGCGCTTGAATCACCTGATTCCGATAAACGAGCGAAAAGTTAAACAGATTTGAAAATTCGATCAGAAATCGAATCTGAGAAAATAACGAGAAAATCCGACGAAAAAGAAAAATGGACGAACGGTTAAATAACGGACGTTCGTTAACAGAGAAAAACCGATGAACGCGTTCGTTAAAACGAACGGTTCAGTGAACGCTCGTGAAATAAGAAAACCGAAAAAAAACTGATCTAGGGTTTTTTTTTAACAAAAGGTTTTTTTTCAGAAAACCGGTCAACACGAGATGGCCGGCGGCAGTACCTCGACGGGGCTTCTCCGGCGAGGGGCTCCGGCGGGGCTCGGGCTCGGCGCGAGGGCGGCGGGGTGCGGGCTCGGGGGGGGCGGCTCCGGCGGCAAG
>NC_057811.1:288688126-288694378 GCF_018294505.1 Triticum aestivum
GGAGGGGGGGTATATATAGAGAGGGGGGGCGAGGGCGGCTTGGGGAAGGGGCAAAGCCCGAGGCGGCGGCGGCGTGCTCCCGTCGGACTCCGGCGGCGTGGGGAAGAAGGAGAGGTCGCGGCGGCGTGGGCCGTTGGCTGGGCTCGGCCCAATCGGCGCGGGCGCGTGTTTTTTTTTAAAATAAGTTCCACGAAGAAAATTGCATAGAAAAATAAATCAAAATCAGAAAAATATGAAATAAATTTTCCCCGTCTAGTTAGAAAATCTAGGATAGGGTGAACATTTTTAAAATCAAAAATAAACATTTTGAAAACATGCATATTTTTTAATGCAATAAAAATTGCAAATAAATCCAAATAAATTCCAAATAATGATTTTAACATTTTTCCTCCAGTATTTCAATTGTTTTGAAGAAGTCATATTTTCTCCTCTCGTTCATTTAGAATGAAATATTTTTCCGGAGAGAAAAATAATTAAAACCACAATCCTCGTTTGAAAAATCAAATAAGAAGATTTGAGAAAATCCCCAACTCTCTCCGAGGGTCCTTGAGTTGCTTAGGATTTATCGAGGATTTGTCAAAATGCAATAAAACATGATATGCAATGATCCAAATTGAAAATTTGGGATGTTACAATATCGGAGCCTTTTGGCAAGTCCACATACTCAAACATCATCTAATCTTCTATGATTGCTAACAGTCACAACATATATATGAGCAAAAAGTTTCAACCGGACACATAGAAAGACAGGGGCTTATCGTTTTGCCTCCCAACTCATTCACCTCAAGGGTGATGTCAATGATAATAACTCATGCTCACTCATATCCAACTGAGTATATGTGCCTAGATCTTTCCCCGCCACATGATGCTTTCCAAAGAGAAAAATAAAAAGGAATAGAGGGAAATACTCTGACTCTTGCATAAAAGGTAAATACATAAAAGTAAAAGATAGGCCCTTCGCAGAGGGAAGCAGAGGTTTTCATGCGCTTTTTGGTTTTGTATGCACAACCCTTAATGCAAAAGAATGTCATGTTATATTGCCCCTTATGATAGCAACCTTTATTATGCAGTCTGTCGCTTTTATTACTTTGCCATCACAAGTTCGTACAACGCTTATTTTCCCTTACACTAAAAGATCAAACACATCTAGAAGCAATTTTTATTGCCCTTTTTGCACTGATGACAACTTACTTGAAGGATCTTACTCAATCCATAGGTAGGTATGGTGGACTCTCATAATATGAATTTGGGTTTAAGGGTTTTTGGATGCACAAGTAGTATGTCTACTTAGTGCAGATTTTTGGCTAGCAAAGATATTGAGCAAGCACCACATGTTGAAGGATCTATGACAATATAACTCCTATGTGAATATGAACAAACATAAATCATTATGTTGTCTTCCTTGTCCAACGTCAACAATTTGGCATAAGATATTTAGTGGGGGCTCACAATCATAAAAGATGTCCAATATAGTATATTTGCATGTGAATCTTCTCTTCCCTTATTAATTCTTTCATGAATTGCATCATTGACCAATGCCATGTTTGTCAACTTTCAATAAATTTTACCACTTATACTTTTCCTTATGTGATGTCATTACTTACCATAAGATTAGCATATGATCTTTTATGTTATTTCTTTTATTTTGATTGAAACAAAAAGGCAGAGAAGCAAAAACTTGAATTAAACTTTATTATATAACTCTCACTCGATTACATAGATAGATAGATCACGAAACTAGCACTCGAAAATAGATCATACTCAACTTTTATTCAACTAAATCATAAAATAGCTAAGGATCGAACTAAGATAGGTAAAGGTAATAAAAGTGACGGTGATGCGATACCGGGGCATCTCCCCCGCTTGGCACAAGCCAAGGGGAGTGCCCATACCCATGTACTTAAGTCTCCTTCTTTGGTGATGATGATGATGGTGTGGGCTTGTCCTCTGAAATATTTAAGCGTGCCTCCCTCCAACTTTGAATTTCCTGGAGGGCTCGACGAAGCAACTCAGTGTTGCTCTCCAGCTCAGCCATAATATGTTTATTCTCCGGTCCCCAGGAGTTTGTTCCTGCATCACTTTCTCTTGGATGAGATATGTCCCAATTGGACGGTATGTGCACACGAGGATGTTTTTTGACCCCATAGTTATGAATCAAATTGTGAAAATTGTTTCGATGTAACCTGATTAAGGGCCTCCTTGGAGGGATTCCCTCTTGCACTTCATGACTTCCTTGATCATTTGTTGAACTCATGGCTTGATGGGGATTAGGGATAGTGGAGATGCCAGCCAGAGTGCCCCTCTCGGAGGCAGGAGAGTGTATTCCAAGTGAGTTCCCTTCATCTTCTTCATGGTTGCCTCCTCGATTCCTTCTCCCCTTAACTCCATCTGTACCAACCAAGCATCGTATTCTATGTTGTTGGAGGAGGGAGAAGACATGATGCCTGGCTTGATAGATTTGACAGAAAATAGCACAAAACAAGAACAGAGGATTTCTCCGTGATACGGTTGTCAAATCGTCCGGGGGTATATATAAAGATTTTTTATCTTGGGAAACAAGTATATGGAAGGAAAACGGAGTCGGGAAGGTGCCCGAGGGGCCCACTACCCACCAGGGCGTGCCAGGTGGGGCAGGTGCGCCCTGGTGCCTTGTGGGCACCTGGGTTGCCTTCCCGGTTGTTTCTTATTATTTTTTTATTTTTTTATAATATTCCAAAACTGAGAGAAAATATTTTTGTCATTCTTTCGGAGTCCGTTTACTTACTGTATCACGTACCTCTTCCTTTTTAGGGTTCCGGAGTGTTCTGAAAGGTTTCTTTTATGTGTTCCTCCGGTGTCATGGTTTGGATAATGTTAGTTTCAACATTGATAGGCGTACCTGAAATATAGTGTTCAATTTTTTGTCCATTGACCACCTTCGGATTGGTGCCTTCGACATTATTAATCTTGATAGCTCCAGAGTGATAAACTTCTTCGATGATATATGGTCCTTCCCATTTGGAAAGAAGTTTCCCTACAAAAAATCTAAAATGAGAATTGTACAATAGAACATATTCACCAACTTTGAATTCCCGTTGTTGGATTCTTTTGTCATGCCATCTTTTTACTTTTTCTTTAAATAGTTTGGCATTTTCATAGGCTTGGGTTCTCCATTGATCTAGTGAGTTGATATCAAGTAACCTCTTTTCACCGGAAGGTTTGAAATCATAGTTGAGTTCTTTGATTTCCCAATATGCTTTATGTTCTAACTCAAGAGGCAAATGACAAGATTTTCCATGAACCATTTTATATGGAGACATGCCCATAGGATTTTTATAAGTTGTTCTATAGGCCCAAAGTGCATCATCAAGTTTCTTAGATCAATTCTTTCGGGACCTGTTGACAGTTTTTTGTAATATTAATTTTATTTCTCTATTGCTAAGTTCAACTTGACCACTAGATTGAGGATGATAGGGTGATGCAATCCTATGGTTACCATCATATTTAGCAAGCAATTTATAGAAAGCACCATGAATAAAGTGTGAACCACCATCAGTCATTAAATATCTAGGGACTCCAAACCTCGGGAAGATAACTTATTTAAGCATTTTAATGGAGGTGTTATGATCAGCACTACTAGTTGGAATAGCTTCTACCCACTTAGTGACATAATCAACAGGAACCAAAATATGTGTATACCCATTAGAGGAAGGAAAAGGTCCCATATAATCAAAGCCCCAAACATCAAGCGGTTCAATAACAAGTGAATAATTCATAGGCATTTCCTGATGCTTACCAATATTACCAATTCTTTGACATTCATCACAAGATAAGACAAACTTATGAGCATCCTTGAAAAGAGTAGGCCAATAAAAACCATATTGTAATACCTTGTGTGTAGTTCTATCTCCCGCGTGATACCCTCCATAGGCTTCGGAGTGACATTTGCATAGGATTTGTTCCTGTTCATGCTTAGGTATACAACGTCTAATAATACCATCTACTCGTTCTTTATAAAGATGTGGCTCATCCCAAAAGTAATGTCTTAAGTCATAGAAGAATTTTTTCTTTTGTTGGTATGTGAAACTAGGTGGTATAAATTTAGCAACAATATAATTAGCATAGTCAGCATACCAAGGAGTATTATGAGAAGCATTTATGACAACTAGTTGTTCATCAGGGAAACTATCATCAATGGGTAGTGGGTCGTCAAGAATATTTTCTAACCTAGACAAGTTATTAGCTACGGGGTTCTCAGCTCCTTTCCTATCAGTAATATGTAAGTCAAATTCTTGTAGCAAGAGAACCCACCTAATGATTCTAGGTTTAGCATCTTTCTTTTCCATAATTTATTTAATAGCAGCATGATCGGTGTGAACAATTACTTTGGAACCAACAATGTAAGATCTGAATTTATCAAAAACAAACACAACTGCTGAAAATTCTTTCTCGATAGTAGCATAATTTCTTTGGGCACTGTCTAGAGTTTTACTAGCATAATGGATAACATTTAATTTCTTATTGACTCTTTGTCCTAGGATAGCACCAACAACATAATCACTAACATCATACATAATTTCAAAAGGCAAGTCACAATCAGGTGGTTGAACTAAAGGTGTAGAAGTTACGACTTTCTTAAGTGTTTCAAAGGCTTCTACACAATCATCACCAAAAGCAAATGGAACATCCTTTTGCAAAAGATTAGTAACATGCCTAGAAATTTTATAGAAGTCTTTAATAAACCTCCTATAGAAACCAGCATGACCAAGTAAACTACGAATACCTTTGATTTCTTTAGGACATGGCATTTTCTCAATTGCATCAACTTTAGCTTTATCCACCTAAATACCTCATTCAGAAATTTTATGCCCAAGACAATACCTTCGTTTACCATAAAGTGGCACTTCTCCCAGTTCAAGACGAGATTAGTTTGTTCACATCTCTATAAAACTCGATCAAGGTTGCTTAAGCAATCACAAAAAGAAGTTTCGTAAATGGAAAAATCATCCTTGAAAACCTCAACAATCTTTTCACAAAAATTAGAGAATATAGCAGTCATACATCTTTGAAAGGTAGCAGGTGCATTACATAAACCAAAGGGCATACATCTATAAGCATAAGTTCCAAAAGGACAAGTAAAGGTGGTTTTCTCTTAATCGGGTTGTGATACAGGTATTTGAGAGAAACCAGAATATCCATCAAGAAAACAAAAAGTGTGTGTCCTTTGACAATCTTTCTAACATTTGATCAATGAAAGGCAAAGGGTAATGATCTTTTCTAGTAGCTTTATTTAATTTTCTGAAATCAATTACCATTCTATAAAAATGAACTTATTTCATTTTTATCATTAGGAACAACAGTGATACCTCCTTTCTTAAGGACACAATGAATAGGACTTACCCATCTACTATAAGCTATGGGATAGATTATACCTGCTTCCAGAAGCTTCAATAATTCAGCTCTTACCACTTCTTACATCTTAGGATTCAACCGTCGTTGGTGATCAACAACGGGTTTAGCATCAGGTTCCATATTAATCTTGTGCTGACAGAGAGTGGGACTAATGCCCTTTAGATCATCAAGAGTATACCCAATAGTAGCACAATGCTTCCTCAGAATTTTTAATAATCTCTGTTCCTCGTGTTCTAAAAGGTTAGCACTGATAATAACATGATATATCCTTTTCTTATCAAGATAAGCATACTTCAAGGTGTCAGGAAATTGCTTTAATTTAAATGCAGGATCACCATTAGGTGGAGGAGGACCTCCAAGAGTTTCAATAGGCAAATTGAGTTTAAGGATAGGTTGTTGTACAAAGAATATTTTATCTATTTCACTTCTTTCACGCAAGTGCATATCATTTTCATGTTCTAGCAAATATTGTTCTTGTAACACCCTGGGAATCATGCTACAGTAACTCCCTGTGATTAAGCTAATCATGTTGCTAAACAGGGCTTGATCACATTTGAATCACCTTCCTTTTCTAACTCCTAGTTCAAACTTCAAATATAATTAAAGTGAAAAATAAAAGTTTTCAAAAACTCAAACAAAAATGTTCTGTGGGTGCTAAATAATACACTGGCAATTATGGTGGAGAAAACTCATTTTTATAAAATGCCTAAATACTTTAAATGAAATAAAACAGAAAAGGAAATAAACAAATAAAAGGAAAACAGAAAACAAAACAGAACAGAAAAAGAAAAAAAGGAGAAGGCCCGTTCCCCCACTGCACCCCGGCCCAAACTGGGCCGCCACCCCCTAACCCCCCCGGCC
>NC_057811.1:288694688-288702962 GCF_018294505.1 Triticum aestivum
CGCGCGCTCCCGCCCGACCACCTCGCCGGCACCGACGCCGGAGAGGATAAGGGCGCCAGCGGCCCCCGCCCCTCGGGCCTCTCTCCCACTCACCCCGCTCACTCCCTCGGCCTCTGCGCCTCTCCCCCGCCAGATCCACCTCTCTCTCCCCTTCGATCCCCTCTGCCCGCGCGTGCTCGCCGCCGTTCACCGTCGAACTCGCGGCCACCGTGCCCCGATCGCCCCGACGACGTGCCCGAACGACTTCCCGCCGTCGACTACGTCGACTACGCCCTCGGGAACGAGTCGAGCGCCTCCGCACCGGCCTCCCCGAGCTCGTCTTCAACCTTCGGCCGCCGTCGTTCGTCGCCGATTCCGGCTACCCCGCGCCCTCCCCGAGCTCACTGCCACTCCCTACAGCCTCGCAGTGAGCCTCTCCTTCTCCTCCCCCTCTCCGTTAGCTCGCTCGCGCTCCGTAGCTGCTCCCCCACGCGCGCCCGAACGCCACGCCGTGGAGCTCGCCGCCGGCGTGTCTCCGGTGACCAAATGGTCACGGGCGTAGGCCCGCTAGCCCGACCGCACCGTGCCGCACCCGCCAAGGTAGTTAGTTCGGCCGTTCGCGCGCTCTAACGCAGCTTCCGTCGGGCACCCGTAGCACCTCGCCGCCGGCGAGCTCGTAGCGGTCGTCCCCGGCCGTTCCAGCCCCTCCGACCACCGCCGTTGGACGCGCGACGTCGAGCCGCGTCGAACGCGCCCAGCCCCGCCCCCGCAAACCCACTGTGGGTGAAACCCGCGCCCCTCCCGCGCGCGCCGCCGTGCGTTTTGGTCGCCGGCGTTGCTCCGGCGCCGGCCGCCGACGTGGCAGGCCTGGGGCCACCCCAGTGCCCCTGCCAGTGGCCCCCACGGGCCCCAGTTGACTGGGTTGACCCAGTCAACTGCTGACTGGGCAGGCCCAGTCACTGACATGCGGGCCCCGCCGCAAAAATAAAAGAAAAAGAAAATGTTTTATAAATAAAAATAATTATTTTAACTAATCACTCACTGACATGTGGGGCCCACCCCTCTAATTATACTGTTAGATTAGTTTAAATAGATATTAGAATAACAGAGACTGACATGTGGGTCCCACTGGACCCACCTGTCTGGTTTGACTGGTCAGCCGACCTGTTGACTTGCTGACGTCAGCATTGCCTCATGCTGACGTCATAATTCATTTTTCTTAATATAAGTAATTCCAGAAATTCAAATAAACTTTTAAAATTCATATCTTTTAAACCGTAACTCGGATGAAAAGGTTTTCTATATGAAAGTTGCTCAGAACGACGAGACGAATCCGGATACGCAGTCCGTTCGTCCACCACACCTCCCTAACCTATCGAACTAGCAACTTTCCCCCTCCGGTCCGTCTGTCCGAAAACGCGTAACATCGGGAATACCTCCCGGATGTTCCCCCCCTTCACCGATACCACCTGCTGTCGCGTTAGGACACCCCTAGCACCGCTCATTGTCATGTCACGCATCGTCATGCTTATGTTTGCATTGTATTTACTGTTTCTTCCCCCTCTTCTCTCCGGTAGACTACGAGACCGACATTGCTGCTGCCCAGTTCGACTACGGAGTCGACGACCCCTCCTACTTGCCAGAGCAACCAGGCAAGCCCCCCCCCCCTTGATCACCAGATATCGCCTACTCTTCTCTATACTGCTTGCATTAGAGTAGTGTAGCATGTTACTGCTTTCCGATAATCCTATCCTGATGCATAGCCTGTCATTGTTTCTACAATTGTTACCCTTACCTGCTATCCTACTGCTTAGTATAGGATGCTAGTGTTTCATCAGTGGCCCTACACTCTTGTCCGTCTGCCATGCTATACTACTGGGCCGTGATCACTTCGGGAGGTGATCACGGGTATATACTATATACATTATATACATGACACATGTGGTGACTAAAGTCGGGTCGGCTCGTTGAGTACCCGCAAGTGATTCCGATGAGGGGGCTGAAAGGACAGGTGGCTCCACCCCGGTAGAGGTGGGCCTGGGTTCCTGACAGCCCCCGACTGTTACTTTATGGCGGAGCGACAGGGCAGGTTGAGACCGCCTAGGTGAGAGGTGGGCCTGGCCCTGGTCGGCGTTCGCAGATAAACAACACGCTTAACGAGTTCTGGGTATTTGATCTGAGTCTGGCCATTTGGTCTATACGCACTAACCATCTACGTGGGAGTAGTTATGGGTATCCCGACGTCGTGGTATTAGCCGAAGCTCTTTTGACGTCAGCAACTGAGTGGCGCGCGCCGCATTGGACCGTAAGCTCGCGCTTGTATTAAGGGGGCTAGGTCTGCTTCCGGTCGCGTACGCAACGTGCAGGTGTGCATAGGGAGATGGGCCCAGACCCCTGCGCGCATAGGTTTAGACCGGCGTGCTGACCTCTCTGCTGAGCCTAGGTGGGGCTGCGACGTGTTGATCTTACGAGGCCGGGCATGACCCAGAAAAGTGTGTCCGGCCAAATGGGATCGAGCGTGTTGGGTTATGTGGTGCACCCCTGCAGGGAAGTTTATCTATTCGAATAGCCGTGTCCCTCGGTAAAAGGACGACCCAGAGTTGTGCCTTGACCTTATGACAACTAGAACTGGATACTGAATAAAATACACCCTTCCAAGTGCCAGATACAACCCGGTGGTCGCTCTCTAACAGGGCGACGAGGAGGGGATTGCCGGGTAGGATTATGCTATGCGATGCTACTTGGAGGACTTCAATCTACTCTCTTCTACATGCTGCAAGATGGAGATGTCCAGAAGCGTAGTCTTTGACAGGACTAGCTATCCCCCTTTTAATTCTGGCATTCTGCAGTTCAGTCCACTGATATGCCCCTTTACACATATACCCATGCATATGTAGTGTAGCTCCTTGCTTGCGAGTACTTTGGATGAGTACTCACGGTTGCTTCTCTCCCTCTTTCCCCCCCTTCCTATCTATCTGATTGTCGCAACCAGATATTGGAGTCCAGGAGCCAGACGCCACCGTCGACGACGACACCTACGACACTGGAGGTGCCTACTACTACGTGCAGGCCGCTGACGACGACCAGGAGTAGTTAGGAGGTCCCAGGCAGGAGGCCTACGCCTCGTTCGATCTGTATCCCTGTTTGTGCTAGCCTTCTTAAGGCAAACTTGTTTACCTTATGTCTGTACTTAGATATTGTTGCTACCGCTAACTCGTCTATGATCGAGCACTTGTATTCGAGCCCTCGAGGCCCCTGGCTTGTATTATAATGCTTGTATGACTTATTTATGTTTTAGAGTTGTGTTGTGATATCTTCCCGTGAGTCCCTGATCTTGATCGTACACATTTGCGTGCATGATTAGTGTACGGTCAAATCGGGGGCGTCACAAGTTGGTATCAGAGCCGACTGCCTGTAGGAATCCCCCTTTCCACACTCCTTGGCCGAAGTCGAGTCTAGACGTTACAAAACTTTTACTAACATGGCTGTGTGTCTTACGGGCCCACGTCGCCATTGGGTGGTACTAGGATCTTTTACTCCTCGACCTTTACTCTGGGACTCTGAACTCTCTTCTACTCGGGTTAAACGAATTTACTAACTTTAACACTAGGATCCCGTGACCGCGTTCACCCCAAAGTTGGATAAGCCATAGTTGTTTCTTAGAATAGTATTTTGAACAATTCACACACTGTCATTTGACTCCTTTGAAACGTCTTTGCTTTCAGATGGAATCCACGAGGCAGGTCGTTCGCCACACGACGGCCATTGGTGCCTCGGGATCACCTGCGGTGCTAGCTGAGATGATGACCTATCTGGGTTATCGCTGGCACCCTGAGTACACCGTCTACGAGGAGTACCAGGATTTTAACCAGGAGCAGTACCATGCCATCGTCCACCTCTACTCTCGGGAGTACGACTCCACTACTGTGCTGCACACCGCACATGGTGTTGGTGTGACCATCGATATGGCTGTCCACGATGCTGCCTATGCTGCTCTGACACGTCTTCGTGGAGAGTATCAGGAGTTGGACACCTCCCCTTTCAGGCACATTGCTATCGCCTCTGATATTGGTGCGGAGGGATACTATACTGCTGCCTACTCCACTGTCACCCGAGAGCCCTTCTACCATCAGCACCTGGTTCTGCATGCTGATGGGCTGGATCGAGCTAACCGAGCTCTTCGCCACGAGATGTACACCACCCGGTAGCACCTTTTCCGTGCTCTGACGCTGCTGCACCCCTTTGTCCGGTCTGGACAGGTACCGCGTACTGCGATCTACCCAGCCAGGACCGTGATGCCCCACGGTGTCGGTTGGCCAGAGGTGGGAGGCTACTCTCCCGCACTTGGTCCTCTTCTGCCACCTGAGCGTCGGGCTCTACACCTGAGTATCCGCGGCCCCCAGTCTGCTGACGTGGAGGGCTATCCGTTGCCTCACTACCAGCTGTCGGGCTACGATTACCTCCACAGTACCTCTTGGGACTGATGTAGGCTTGTTTGTAGTGTTAAAGGCATTCGCCGCGAGCCTGTGTGCCGCCTATGATGTTTTAGTCTATGTACTGAACTCTGTGTACTGAACTCTATGCATGACCCCTTTTGTAAGCTATGCCGACTACTGAGTAGTAGCTATCGTGCTCCTTTCATTATGCATGTTTCATCATGAATGATTCTTGTCATTGCAAATTTTCTAAATGCTGAACTACCCATGTTATATATTAGCAGGATGGTTAGACCAGGTGGTCGTGGTCGTGGTGGCGATGCCCCACCACCACCTGAGTACATGGCTGGTATGATCCAACAGTTTGAACTGAACCGCCAATTCATGGAAAATATGATGGCTCAGTTTCCTCGCCCCAATTTGAACGAACAGCCAGCTCAAGTGACTCTTCAAGATTTCATACGCCTCAACCCAACCATCTACCGCAGCTCAACTCAGCCTCTGGATGCTGATGACTGGCTCCGTGACATCACCTATGAGATGGAGTCTGCTGATGTAGCCCCTGCCAGCTATGTCAATTTTGCTTCCTTCTTCTTGAAGGGACCCGCAGCTCAATGGTGGGACAGCCACAGGCGTACTCTGCCAGCTGGAACAATCATCACCTGGCCAGACTTCCAAGCTGCTTTCCGTGCCCGCTTCATTCCTCAAGGAGTCATGGACCGGAAGAAGCGTGAGTTCCGCAACCTCACCCAAGGCAACAAATCTGTCGAAGCTTATCAGCGGGAGTTTCTGGACTTGTCCCGCTATGCTGAAGAAGACATTGCAACTGATGCACGCAGACAGGAGAAGTTCCGTGATGGCCTTCAAGCTGACATCAAGCTCGCACTTCTAGTGCATGACTTTGCTGATTTCGCCACCTTGGTGAACAAGGCCATCAATGTCGAAACTGGTCTGCAGGAATACCAGAGCTCTCACAGGCGCAACCGTGACACGGGCTCATCTTCGGGTTCGCCCGCACAGAAGCGTAAGATATGGATCCCGAACAGCACGTACCGTCCAAATGCATCTGCCCCAAGGCAGACCTATGCTGCACCTCGTCTGCCTCCACCACCATCTAGGCAGACAAGACTTCCAGCTCCACCATCCCAAGCTCCGGTTCCCACTCCCAATAATGGTCTGTGCTACAAGTGTGGACAACCCGGTCACCGTGCTAGGGACTGCCATCAGAATCAGAATCAACTTGCCCTTCCAGCAACGGGCCGTGGTAACAACCAGCCCCGCAGCAACAATGCTAAGCCTTATGGTCGTGCTCATGCCAACCACGTTGATCTCAACGAAGCTCAAGACCAGCCTGCTACTGTGATGGGTACACTCCTCGTAAATTCAGTACCAGCATCCGTTTTATTTGATACAGGTGCATCGCATTCATTCATGTCAGAAGATTTTGCATACAAGCACGACGTTAAATGTGAGGAGATGAACACCTCTGTATTGGTCAAAACCCCCGTGGGACAGTGTCAAACCTCCTTGGTTGGCATCGATGTCCCCGTGGAAATCGAAGGGCTGGAATTCTATGCCTCTCCCATTATCCTGAAGTCGTCTAACATCGACCTCATTTTGGGTATGGATTGGTTGAAAACGCATACTGTTTCTATAGTTTGCGCCACTAAGACCGTCCATCTGCTACACCCTTCTGAAGAAATAGTTGCTTACCAAGCTCATCTGGTGCAAAATGCCGAGGCAAGGCTTTACGCATTGAATGCCTTGAACGCTGCACCACTCGAGGGCATTGAAAACATTCCCGTCGTGCGTGAATTCCTCGACGTCTTCCCTGAAGAACTTCCGGGGATTCCCCCTGCTAGAGCTGTCGAATTCATCATCGACTTGAAACCAGGCACCACTCCCATAGCCAAGCGACCCTACAAAATGCCGCCGCATGAACTCCTTGAGCTTAAGGAGGAAATCGACAAGTCTCTTCGCAAAGGATTCATTCGCCCAAGTTGCTCTCCTTGGGGAGCACCTTCTCTCTTTGTCAAGAAGAAGGATGGGACTAACCGATTGGTTCAAGACTACCGTCCTATAAACCAAGCTACCATTCAGAATAAATACCCTCTTCCTCGGATCAATGATCTGTATGATCAACTGGCGGGTTCGTCAGTGTTCTCTAAGCTCGACTTGAGGTTGGGCTACCACCAGATCCGTGTTCGCGAAGAGGATATCCCAAAGACCGGCTTCGTGACTCGCTATGGTTCATACGAGTACACCGTCATGTCTTTCGGTTTAACCAATGCTCCAGCCACCTTCTCTCGTCTGATGAACTACATATTCATGGATTACCTCGACAAGTTCGTCGTGGTTTATCTGGATGATATCCTGATATTCTCCAAGAACGAAGAAGAACATGCTGAACATCTTCGACTTGTGCTGGAAAAGCTACGAGAACATCAACTATATGCCAAGTTCTCCAAATGTGAATTCTGGCTACCGGAGGTAACCTATCTTGGGCATGTCATCTCTAAGGATGGTATTGCCGTCAACCCCGAGCGAGTTCAGGCTATTCTTGATTGGACTCCTCCCAAGAACGTTAAGCAAGTCAGAAGTTTTCTCGGTCTCGCCAGCTATTGCCGTCGATTTGTCGAGAACTTCTCCAAGATCGCCAGGCCTCTGACTAACCTGTTGCATAAGGGTGTCAAGTTCCAATGGACAGACAAATGTCAGGAAAGTTTCCAGGCACTCAAAGACAAGTTGACCTCTGCTCCAGTTCTAGCTCCACCTGATACTAAGAAGGACTTCGTCATTTACTGCGACGCTTCCCGTCAAGGGTTAGGCTGTGTCCTAATGCAAGACCGCAAAGTGATTGCTTATGCCTCTCGACAATTGCGCCCTCACGAAGAGAACTACCCAGTTCACGACCTCGAACTTGCTGCTGTCATTCATGCGCTGAAGCAGTGGCGACATTACCTTCTCGGTAATCGTTGCGAGATCTTCACTGACCACCAAAGTCTGAAGTATCTGTTTACTCAGCCAGATCTGAACCTCCGCCAGCAGAGATGGATGGAGCTTGTTGCAGACTTTGACTTGGGTATTTCCTATACGCCAGGTAAGGCTAATGTAATGGCTGATGCCTTGAGCCGCAAGTCTTACTGCAACCACCTTCAGGTTCACAAAGTTCAGCCCTCGCTTGTTGAGGAATTCAGGAAGCTGAACCTCCATATTGTTCCTCCGGGTGCACTCATTCCCCCTCCTAAGGAGTTTGGCAAGGTGAACCTCCACGTTGTTACCCAGGGTTCTCTCAATACCCTAGTTGCTAAACCAGATCTCGAGGACAGCATCAAAAGGCTACAGCAGTATGACTCTGAAGCCCACAAGATTAAGCGCTACCTTGCAGAAGGAAAGCCCTCATTCTTCACCATTGCTGAAGATGGCACCCTATACTTCAAGGGCCGCCTAGTGGTGCCATGTGCAGAGAAAAACCTGGATATGACACAGGAAGTTATGAAAGAAGCTCATGATACGCCTCTGTGTATCCATCCTGGTAGTACAAAGATGTATCAAGACATCCGACAGAGATTCTGGTGGTCTAATATGAAGCAAGACATTGCTCGTTATGTTGCTGAGTGTGACGTTTGCCGTCGTATCAAAGCAGAACATCAAAGGCCTGCTGGAACTCTGCAACCTATCTCTATTCCTGAATGGAAATGGGACCATGTTGAGATGGACTTCGTCACTGGATTTCCCAAATCACAGAAAGGTAATGATGCTATTCTTGTCGTCATTGACCGGCTTTCCAAAGTTGCACATTTCCTGGCAGTCAAAGAAACGATCACTGCTAGCCAGTTGGCAACGCTCTATATGTCCA
>NC_057811.1:288703107-288704354 GCF_018294505.1 Triticum aestivum
GCGCGCCCGAACGCCACGCCGCGGAGCTCGCCGCCGGCGTGTCTCCGGTGACCAAATGGTCACGGGCGTAGGCCCGCTAGCCCGACCGCACCGTGCCGCACCCGCCTAGGTAGTTAGTTCGGCCGTTCGCGCGCTCTAACGCAGCTTCCGTCGGGCACCCGTAGCACCTCGCCGCCGGCGAGCTCGTAGCGGTCGTCCCCGGCCGTTCCAGCCCCTCCGACCACCGCCGTTGGACGCGCGACGTCGAGCCGCGTCGAACGCGCCCAGCCCCGCCCCCGCAAACCCACTGTGGGTGAAACCCGCGCCCCTCCCGCGCGCGCCGCCGTGCGTTTTGGTCGCCGGCGTTGCTCCGGCGCCGGGCGCCGACGTGGCAGGCCTGGGGCCACCCCAGTGCCCCTGCCAGTGGCCCCCACGGGCCCCAGTTGACTGGGTTGACCCAGTCAACTGCTGACTCGGCAGGCCCAGTCACTGACATGCGGGCCCCGCCGCAAAAATAAAAGAAAAAGAAAATGTTTTATAAATAAAAATAATTATTTTAACTAATCACTCACTGACATGTGGGGCCCACCCCTCTAATTATACTGTTAGATTAGTTTAAATAGATATTAGAATAACAGAGACTGACATGTGGGTCCCACTGGACCCACCTGTCTGGTTTGACTGGTCAGCCGACCTGTTGACTTGCTGACGTCAGCATTGCCTCATGCTGACGTCATAATTCATTTTTCTTAATATAAATAATTCCAGAAATTCAAATAAACTTTGAAAATTCATATCTTTTAAACCGTAACTCGGATGAAAATGTTTTCTATATGAAAGTTGCTCAGAACGACGAGACGAATCCGGATACGGAGTCCGTTCGTCCACCACACCTCCCTAACCTATCGAACTAGCAACTTTCCCCCTCCGGTCCGTCTGTCCGAAAACGCGTAACATCGGGAATACCTCCCGGATGTTCCCCCCCTTCACCGATACCACCTGCTGTCGCGTTAGGACACCCCTAGCACCGCTCATTGTCATGTCACGCATCGTCATGCTTATGTTTGCATTGTATTTACTGTTTCTTCCCCCTCTTCTCTCCGGTAGACTACGAGACCGACACTGCTGCTGCCCAGTTCGACTACGGAGTCGACGACCCCTCCTACTTGCCAGAGCAACCAGGCAAGCCCCCCCCCCCTTGATCACCAGATATCGCCTACTCTTCTCTATACTGCTTGCATTAGAGTAGTGTAGCATGTTACTGCTTT
>NC_057811.1:288704364-288704980 GCF_018294505.1 Triticum aestivum
AAAAATAAAAGAAAAAGAAAATGTTTTATAAATAAAAATAATTATTTTAACTAATCACTCACTGACATGTGGGGCCCACCCCTCTAATTATACTGTTAGATTAGTTTAAATAGATATTAGAATAACAGAGACTGACATGTGGGTCCCACTGGACCCACCTGTCTGGTTTGACTGGTCAGCCGACCTGTTGACTTGCTGACGTCAGCATTGCCTCATGCTGACGTCATAATTCATTTTTCTTAATATAAATAATTCCAGAAATTCAAATAAACTTTGAAAATTCATATCTTTTAAACCGTAACTCGGATGAAAATGTTTTCTATATGAAAGTTGCTCAGAACGACGAGACGAATCCGGATACGCAGTCCGTTCGTCCACCACACCTCCCTAACCTATCGAACTAGCAACTTTCCCCCTCCGGTCCTTCTGTCCGAAAACGCGTAACATCGGGAATACCTCCCGGATGTTCCCCCCCCTTCACCGATACCACCTGCTGTCGCGTTAGGACACCCCTAGCACCGCTCATTGTCATGTCACGCATCGTCATGCTTATGTTTGCATTGTATTTACTGTTTCTTCCCCCTCTTCTCTCCGGTAGACTACGAGACCGACACTG